>NC_134491.1:3831249-3979599 GCF_040206685.1 Ascaphus truei
GTCCCTCCTCTCCACTCCCCCTGTATCTTTCTCCGCTCCTGACCCCCGCCCCCCCCACCCCCATGTGTAGCTCCGGTCCCCACTCTACAGTGTCTGAGACACAGTGTAACACACACACACACACGCACACAGACACACACAGTGTCCCACACACACACTGTCACGCTGTGACACACACAGACACAGACACACACTCACTCACACACACTCACACACACTCACACACCTCTCCTTTTGGCCGCCGCCATGTTAGTTAGTCCGCGAGGGAGGGGTCCTTCCTTCCGCCGCCATCTTAGGTGCCGCGTGGCAGCGGTAGGCTGCCCTGGCCAATGCCTGTCCCCGCGCCAGGGAGGTGAGCGGGAGGTGAGTGGAGGGAGCGGGAGGTGGGTGGAGGGAGCGGGAGGTGGTGGAGGCAGCGGGAGGTGAGTGGAGGCAGCGGGAGGTGAGTGGAGGCAGCGGCAGGCTGCCCTGCCCACTGCCTGTCCCCGCGCCGGGGAGGGAGTTGAGCGGGAGGGAGGTTAGGTGCCGCGTGGCAGCGGTAGGCTGCCCTGGCCAATGCCTGGCCCCACGCCAGGGAGGTGAGCGGGAGGTGAGGGGAGGGAGCGGGAGGTGAGTGGAGGCAGCGGCAGGCTGCCCTGCCCACTGCCTGTCCCTGCGCCGGGGAGGGAGTTGAGCGGGAGGGAGGTGAATGGAGAGGGAGGTGAATGGAGAGGGAGGTGGAGGGAGTTGAGCGGGAGGGAGGTGAGTGGAGCGGGAGGTGGAGGGAGGTGAGTGGAGAGGGAGGTGTGTGTGATGGGGGGGGAGAGGACAGAGAGGTGTGTGTGTGTGTCCCTGTGTTCCCTGTGTGTGTGTCCCTGTGTGTGTGTGTGTGTCCCTGGCGTGTGTGTGTCCCTGTGTGTGTGTGTGTCCCTGTGTGTGTGTGTGTCCCTGTGTGTGTGTGTCCCTGTGTGTCCTTTGGCCCGTCACTCCGCCTCAGGCCAATGAGAGGTGTGCGTGGGCGGGCCAAGGGACCAATGAGATTTCCCCTAGGGACACCGGACATCCAGGCAGGCAGGCAGGCAGGCAGGCAAACATACAGTGCTTTCACTAATATAGTATAAGATAAGATACAGCGGCTAATGCGCGTACACACGTTATATTGTATATACAGCGGCTAATGCGCACACGTTATATTGTATATACAGCAGCTAATGCCCGCACACACACGTTATATTGTATATACAGCGGCTAATGCCCACACGTTATATTGTATATACAGCGGCTAATGCCCGCGCACACACGTTATATTGTATATACAGCGGCTAATGCGCACACGTTATATTGTATATACAGCGGCTAATGCCCGCGCACACGTTATATTGTATATACAGCAGCTAATGCCCGCACACACGTTATATTGTATATACAGCGGCTAATGCCCGCACATACGTTATATTGTATATACAGCGGCTAATGCCCGCACACACGTTATATTGTATATACAGCGGCTAATGCGCACACACGTTATATTGTATATACAGCGGCTAATGCCCGCACACACGTTATATTGTATATACAGCGGCTAATGCCCGCGCACACGTTATATTGTATATACAGCGGCTAATGCCTGCGCACACGTTATATTGTATATACAGCAGCTAATGCCCGCACACGTTATATTGTATATACAGCGGCTAATGCCCGCGCACACGTTATATTGTATATACAGCGGCTAATGCGCGCTCACACGTTATATTGTATATACAGCGGCTAATGCGCACACGTTATATTGTATATACAGCGGCTAATGCCCGCGCACACGTTATATTGTATATACAGCGGCTAATGCCCGCGCACACGTTATATTGTATATACAGCGGCTAATGCCTGCGCACACGTTATATTGTATATACAGCGGCTAATGCCCGCACACGTTATATTGTATATACAGCGGGTAATGTCCGCACACACGTTATATTGTATATACAGCGGCTAATGCCCGCGCACACACGTTATATTGTATATACAGCGGCTAATGCCCGCGCACACGTTATATTGTATATACAGCGGCTAATGCCCGCGCACACGTTATATTGTATATACAGCGGCTAATGCCCGCGCACACGTTATATTGTATATACAGCGGCTAATGCCCGCGCACACGTTATATTGTATATACAGCGGCTAATGCCCACACGTTATATTGTATATACAGCGGCTAATGCCCGCGCACACATTATATTGTATATACAGCGGTTAATGCCCGCGCACACGTTATATTGTATATACAGCGGCTAATGCCCGCGCACACATTATATTGTATATACAGCGGTTAATGCCCGCGCGCACGTTATATTGTATATACAGCGGCTAATGCGCGCACACACGTTATATTGTATAAACAGCGGCTAATGCGCACACGTTATATTGTATATACAGCAGCTAATGCCCGTGCACACGTTATATTGTATATACAGCGGCTAATGCCCGCGCACACGTTAAATTGTATATACAGCGGCTAATGCCCGCGCACACGTTATATTGTATATACAGCGGCTAATGCCCGCGCACACGTTATATTGTATATACAGCGGCTAATGCCCGCGCACACATTATATTGTATATACAGCGGCTAATGCCCGCGCACACATTATATTGTATATACAGCGGCTAATGCCCGCGCACACACATTATATTGTATATACAGCGGCTAATGCCCGCGCACACACGTTATATTGTATATACAGCGGCTAATGCCCGCGCACACATTATATTGTATATACAGCAGCTAATGCCCGCGCACACACGTTATATTGTATATACAGCGGCTAATGCGCACACACACGTTATATTGTATATACAGCGGCTAATGCCCGCACACACACGTTATATTGTATATACAGCGGCTAATGCCCGCGCACACACGTTATATTGTATATACAGCAGCTAATGCCCGCGCACACACGTTATATTGTATATACAGCGGCTAATGCCCGCGCACACACGTTATATTGTACATACAGCGGCTAATGCCCGCGCACACATTATATTGTATATACAGCGGCTAATGCCCGCGCACACGTTATATTGTATATACAGCGGCTAATGCCCGCGCACACGTTATATTGTATATACAGCGGCTAATGCCCGCGCACACGTTATATTGTATATACAGCGGCTAATGCCCGCACACACGTTATATTGTATATACAGCGGCTAATGCCCGCGCACACACGTTATATCTTATACTATATTAGTGAAAGCACTGTATGTTTGCCTGCCTGCCTGCCTGCCTGCCTGCCTGCCTGGATGTCCGGTGTCCCTAGGGGAAATCTCATTGGTCCCCTTGGCCCGCCCACGCACACCTCTCATTGGCCTGAGGCGGAGTGACGGGCCAAAGGACACACAGGGACACACACAAACAGGGACACACACACACACAGGGACACACACACACAGGGACACACACACACAGGGACACACACACACACAGGGACACACACACAGGGAACACAGGGACCACACACACACCTCTCTGTCCTCTCCCCCCCCATCACACACACCTCCCTCTCCACTCACCTCCCTCCACCTCCCGCTCCACTCACCTCCCTCCCGCTCAACTCCCTCCACCTCCCTCTCCATTCACCTCCCTCTCCATTCACCTCCCTCTCCATTCACCTCCCTCCCCGGCGCAGGGACAGGCAGTGGGCAGGGCAGCCTGCCGCTGCCTCCACTCACCTCCCGCTCCCTCCCCTCACCTCCCGCTCACCTCCCTGGCGTGGGGACAGGCATTGGCCAGGGCAGCCTACCGCTGCCACGCGGCACCTAACCTCCCTCCCGCTCAACTCCCTCCCCGGCGCGGGGACAGGCAGTGGGCAGGGCAGCCTGCCGCTGCCTCCACTCACCTCCCGCTGCCTCCACTCACCTCCCGCTGCCTCCACCCACCTCCCGCTCCCTCCACTCACCTCCCGCTCACCTCCCTGGCGCGGGGACAGGCATTGGCCAGGGCAGCCTACCGCTGCCACGCGGCACCTAAGATGGCGGCGGAAGGAAGGACCCCTCCCTCGCGGACTAACTAACATGGCGGCGGCCAAAAGGACAGGTGTGTGAGTGTGTGTGAGTGTGTGTGAGTGAGTGTGTGTCGTGTCTGTGTGTGTCACAGCGTGACAGTGTGTGTGTGGGACACTGTGTGTGTCTGTGTGCGTGTGTGTGTGTGTGTGTGTTACACTGTGTCTCAGACACTGTAGAGTGGGGACCGGAGCTACACATGGGGGGTGGGGGGGGCGGGGGTCAGGAGCGGAGAAAGATACAGGGGAGTGGAGAGGAGGGACCCGTCAATTTAAACCAAACCAACCCCCCTCCTGTCCACTGTCCTCCCCTCCTGTCCACTGCCCCCCCTCCTGTCCACTGCCCCCCCCTCCTGTCCACTGTCACCCCCCCTCCTGTCCACTGTCACCCCCCTCCTGTCCCACTCCCCCCCCCCTCCTGTCCACTCTCCCCCCCTCCTGGCCACTGTCACCCCCCCTCCTGTCCACTGTCACCCCCCCCTCCTGTCCACTCTCCCCCCCCCCTGTCCACTCTCCCCCCCCTCCTGTCCACTGTCACCCCCCCTCCTGTCCACTCTCCCCCCCCCTGTCCACTCTCCCCCCCTCCTGTCCACTCTCCCCCCCCTCCTGTCCACTCTCCCTCCCTCCCATCCCCTCCAAATAGTCACCTATTGTTCCACCATTTATAAATAATACTACCTATTACGCATTTACATCCCGGGCAACGCCGGGTCTCTCAGCTAGTTGTATATACAGCGGCTAATGCCCGCGCACACACGTTATATTGTATATACAGCGGCTAATGCCCGCACACACACGTTATATTGTATATACAGCGGCTAATGCCCGCACATACGTTATATGTATATACAGCGGCTAATGCCCGCGCACACACGTTATATTGTATATACAGCGGCTAATGCCCGCGCACACGTTATATTGTATATACAGCGGCTAATGCCCGCACACACGTTATATTGTATATACAGCGGCTAATGCGCACACGTTATATTGTATATACAGCGGCTAATGCCCGCGCACACGTTATATTGTATATACAGCGGCTAATGCCCGCACACACGTTATATTGTATATACAGCGGCTAATGCCCGCGCACACACGTTATATTGTATATACAGCGGCTAATGCCCGCGCACACACGTTATATTGTATATACAGCGGCTAATGCCCGCGCACACACGTTATATTGTATATACAGCGGCTAATGCCCGCGCACACGTTATATTGTATATACAGCGGCTAATGCCCGCGCACACGTTATATTGTATATACAGCGGCTAATGCCCGCGCACACGTTATATTGTATATACAGCGGCTAATGCCCGCGCACACATTATATTGTATATACAGCGGTTAATGCCCGCGCACACATTATATTGTATATACAGCGGCTAATGCCCGCGCACACATTATATTGTATATACAGCGGCTAATGCCCGCGCACACACGTTATATTGTATATACAGCGGCTAATGCCCGCGCACACGTTATATTGTATATACAGCGGCTAATGCCCGCGCACACGTTATATTGTATATACAGCGGCTAATGCCCGCGCACACACGTTATATTGTATATACAGCGGCTAATGCCCGCGCACACGTTATATTGTATATACAGCGGCTAATGCCCGCGCACACGTTATATTGTATATACAGCGGCTAATGCCCGCGCACACGTTATATTGTATATACAGCGGCTAATGCCCGCGCACACGTTATATTGTATATACAGCGGCTAATGCCCGCGCACACGTTATATTGTATATACAGCGGCTAATGCCCGCGCACACATTATATTGTATATACAGCGGTTAATGCCCGCGCACACATTATATTGTATATACAGCGGCTAATGCCCGCGCACACATTATATTGTATATACAGCGGCTAATGCCCGCGCACACGTTATATTGTATATACAGCGGCTAATGCCCGCGCACACGTTATATTGTATATACAGCGGCTAATGCCCGCGCACACGTTATATTGTATATACAGCGGTTAATGCCCGCGCACACGTTATATTGTATATACAGCGGCTAATGCCCGCGCACACGTTATATTGTATATACAGCGGCTAATGCCCGCGCACACATTATATTGTATATACAGCGGTTAATGCCCGCGCGCACGTTATATTGTATATACAGCGGCTAATGCGCGCACACACGTTATATTGTATAAACAGCGGCTAATGCGCACACGTTATATTGTATATACAGCAGCTAATGCCCGTGCACACGTTATATTGTATATACAGCGGCTAATGCCCACGCACGCGTTATATTGTATATACAGCGGCTAATGCCCGCGCACACACATTATATTGTATATACAGCGGCTAATGCCCGCGCACACACGTTATATTGTATATACAGCGGCTAATGCCCGCACACACGTTATATTGTATATACAGCGGCTAATGCCCGCACACACACGTTATATTGTATATACAGCGGCTAATGCCCGCACACACACGTTATATTGTATATACAGCGCTAATGCCCGCGCACACACGTTATATTGTATATACAGCAGCTAATGCCCGCAAACACACGTTATATTGTATATACAGCGGCTAATGCCCGCGCACACACGTTATATTGTATATACAGCAGCTAATGCGCGCACACACGTTATATTGTATATACAGCGGCTAATGCCCGCGCACACACGTTATATTGTATATACAGCGGCTAATGCCCACGCACACACGTTATATTGTATATACAGCGGCTAATGCCCGCGCACACATTATATTGTATATACAGCAGCTAATGCCCGCGCACACACGTTATATTGTATATACAGCGGCTAATGCCCGCACACACACGTTATATTGTATATACAGCGGCTAATGCCCGCACACACACGTTATATTGTATATACAGCGGCTAATGCCCGCACACACACGTTATATTGTATATACAGCGGCTAATGCCCGCACACACGTTATATTGTATATACAGCGGCTAATGCCCGCGCACACACGTTATATTGTATATACAGCAGCTAATGCCCGCACACACACGTTATATTGTATATACAGCGGCTAATGCCCGCGCACACACGTTATATTGTATATACAGCAGCTAATGCGCGCACACACGTTATATTGTATATACAGCGGCTAATGCCCGCGCACACGTTATATTGTATATACAGCGGCTAATGCCCGCGCACACGTTATATTGTATATACAGCGGCTAATGCCCGCGCACACACGTTATATTGTATATACAGCGGCTAATGCCCGCGCACACATTATATTGTATATACAGCGGCTAATGCCCGCGCACACGTTATATTGTATATACAGCGGCTAATGCCCGCGCACACATTATATTGTATATACAGCGGCTAATGCCCGCGCACACGTTATATTGTATATACAGCGGCTAATGCCCGCGCACACGTTATATTGTATATACAGCGGCTAATGCCCGCGCACACGTTATATTGTATATACAGCGGCTAATGCCCGCACACACGTTATATTGTATATACAGCGGCTAATGCCCACGCACACACGTTAAATTGTATATACAGCGGCTAATGCCCGCACACACGTTATATTGTATATACAGCGGCTAATGCCCGCACACGTTATATTGTATATACAGCGGCTAATGCGCGCACACACGTTATATTGTATATACAGCGGCTAATGCCCGCACACACGTTATATTGTATATACAGCGGCTAATGCGCACACGTTATATTGTATATACAGCAGCTAATGCCCGCGCACATACGTTATATTGTATATACAGCGGCTAATGCCCGCGCACACGTTATATTGTATATACAGCAGCTAATGCCCGCGCACACACGTTATATTGTATATACAGCGGCTAATGCGCACACACGTTATATTGTATATACAGCGGCTAATGCCCGCGCACATACGTTATATTGTATATACAGCGGCTAATGCCCGCGCACACGTTATATTGTATATACAGCGGCTAATGCCCGCGCACACGTTATATTGTATATACAGCAGCTAATGCCCGCACACACACGTTATATTGTATATACAGTGGCTAATGCGCACACACGTTATATTGTATATACAGCGGCTAATGCCCGCGCACACGTTATATTGTATATACAGCGGCTAATGCCCGCGCACACACGTTATATTGTATACTAGCTGAGAGACCCGGCGTTGCCCGTGAGTTAAATTTCCCGCTAGGAGGGGGGGGGGGGACAGTGGACAGGAGGGGGGGCAGTGGACAGGAGGGAGGGGGGCAGTGGACAGGAGGGAGGGGGCAGTGGACAGGAGGGGGGGACAGTGGACAGGAGGGGGGGGACAGTGGACAGGAGGGGGGGACAGTGGACAGGAGGGGGGGACAGTGGACAGGAGGGGGGGACAGTGGACAGGAGGGGGGGACAGTGGACAGGAGGGGGGGGCAGTGGACAGGAGGGGGGGGACAGTGGACAGGAGGGGGGGGGACAGTGGACAGGGGGGGCGACAGTGGACAGGAGGGGGGTGACAGTGGACAGGAGGTGGGCGACAGTGGACAGGAGGGGGGAGACAGTGGACAGGAGGGGGGCGACAGTGGACAGGAGGGGGGCGACAGTGGACAGGAGGGGGGACAGTGGACAGGAGAGGGGGGACAGTGGACAGGAGGGGGGGCAGTAGACAGGAGGGGGGAGGGCAGTGGACAGGAGGGGGGGGACAGTGGACAGGATGGGGGTGCAGTGGACAGGAGGGGGGGGACAGTGGACAGGAGGGGGGTGCAGTGGACAGGAGGGGGGGACAGTGGACAGGAGGGGGGGGGACAGTGGACAGGAGGGGGGGGCAGTGGACAGGAGGGGGGGACAGTAAACAGGAGGGGGGGGTTTGCTTAAAATATTCCGGGTCCCTCTTCTCCACTCCCCCTGTATGTTTCTCCGCTCCCCCCTCTCTCTCCGCTCCCCCCCCCCCATGCGCAGCTCCGGTCCCCACCCTACAGTGTCTGACACACACACAGTGTCCCCCACACACACACACAGTGACACACACACACAGTAACACACACACACACACACAGATATGTCACCTCTCCTTCCGGGCGCCGCCATCTTAGGCACTCGGCGCCGCGAGGCAGCTGCAGGCTGCCTGCCCACTGCCTGTCCCCCCGCCGGGGAGGGAGGTGAGTGAGCGCCGGGGAGGGAGGGGAGTGAGCGCCGGGGAGGGAGGTGAGTGAGTGCCGGGGAGGGAGGTGACTGAGCGCCGGGGAGGGAGCGGGACATTGTATAATGTCAATGTAAGGTACATGTTGTAAGTTGGTGTGGCGGCCATTTTAGAAAGTTAATAAAGAGTGCGTAGGTGAAGGTACGTGCGGCCATTTGTGTAATAGAAATTAAAACTGCACACGCCATTATTTTAATATATATTTATTGTAACATATGTGTTTTTAGTAAGGCATAAAGGTAGAATGCAGGGCTACAGGGAGTGTTCATCGTGCGTGGTAGTGTCGTCGTGTGTGTGCGTTTGTCCGGCCATGTGCACAGGGGAGTAAGCATGAGTGTTAGCTACAGGGGAGTAAGCAGTGTGTACACAGGGGTGACAGCATGACTGTGAGTTGTGGGATGACTGTGTGGTCAGTGTGAGTGTGTGGGTTGACAGTGTGTGTGTGTGTGTGTGTGTGTGTGTGTGTGTGTGTGTGTGTGTGTGTGTGTGTGTGTGTGTGTGTGTGGAGTGTGTGTGTGTACACAGGGGTGACAGCATGACTGTGAGTTGTGAGATGACAGTGACTATATGTGTGGGATGACAGTGACTGTTTGTGTGTGTGTGTGTGTGTTGTAAACTTACCAAGGACTCCGCAGGGGTTCTGTGGGCGTATGCTGTCAGTGCAAGTGTGTGAGAGTGAAGTAGGTGTGTGTCAGTGATGTCACTGTAACTTTTGGCCAATGAGAGTCGTGTGGGAGGTGTGTCACAGTGGGGCGTACCTCTTGGCCAATGAGAGTCGGGGTGGCCACGGACCAATCAGATTCACCGCAGCTAGTACCAACCTTTTGATTTTATATATTAAGATACAGCGGCTAATGCCCGCGCACACGTTATATTGTATATACAGCGGCTAATGCCCGCGCACACGTTATATTGTATATACAGCGGCTAATGCCCGCACACACGTTATATTGTATATACAGCGGCTAATGCCCGCGCACACGTTATATTGTATATACAGCGGCTAATGCCCGCGCACACGTTATATTGTATATACAGCGGCTAATGCCCCCGCGCACACGTTATATTGTATATACAGCGGCTAATGCCCGCGCACACGTTATATTGTATATACAGCGGCTAATGCCCACGCACACACGTTATATTGTATACTAGCTGAGAGACCCGGCGTTGCCCGGGATGTAAATGCGTAATAGGTAGTATTATTTATAAATGGTGGAACAATAGGTGACTATTTGGAGGGGATGGGAGGGAGGGAGAGTGGACAGGAGGGGGGGAGAGTGGACAGGAGGGGGGGGGAGAGTGGACAGGAGGGGGGGAGAGTGGACAGGGGGGGGGAGAGTGGACAGGAGGGGGGGTGACAGTGGACAGGAGGGGGGGGAGAGTGGACAGGGGGGGGGGGAGAGTGGACAGGAGGGGGGGTGACAGTGGACAGGAGGGGGGTGACAGTGGCCAGGAGGGGGGGAGAGTGGACAGGAGGGGGGGGGGGAGTGGACAGGAGGGGGGTGACAGTGGACAGGAGGGGGGGTGACAGTGGACAGGAGGGGGGGGCAGTGGACAGGAGGGGGGGCAGTGGACAGGAGGGGAGGACAGTGGACAGGAGGGGGGTTGGTTTGGTTTAAATTGACGGGTCCCTCCTCTCCACTCCCCCTGTATCTTTCTCCGCTCCTGACCCCCGCCCCCCCCACCCCCCATGTGTAGCTCCGGTCCCCACTCTACAGTGTCTGAGACACAGTGTAACACACACACACACACACGCACACAGACACACACAGTGTCCCACACACACACTGTCACGCTGTGACACACACAGACACAGACACACACTCACTCACACACACTCACACACACTCACACACCTCTCCTTTTGGCCGCCGCCATGTTAGTTAGTCCGCGAGGGAGGGGTCCTTCCTTCCGCCGCCATCTTAGGTGCCGCGTGGCAGCGGTAGGCTGCCCTGGCCAATGCCTGTCCCCGCGCCAGGGAGGTGAGCGGGAGGTGAGTGGAGGGAGCGGGAGGTGGGTGGAGGGAGCGGGAGGTGGGTGGAGGCAGCGGGAGGTGAGTGGAGGCAGCGGGAGGTGAGTGGAGGCAGCGGCAGGCTGCCCTGCCCACTGCCTGTCCCCGCGCCGGGGAGGGAGTTGAGCGGGAGGGAGGTTAGGTGCCGCGTGGCAGCGGTAGGCTGCCCTGGCCAATGCCTGTCCCCACGCCAGGGAGGTGAGCGGGAGGTGAGGGGAGGGAGCGGGAGGTGAGTGGAGGCAGCGGCAGGCTGCCCTGCCCACTGCCTGTCCCTGCGCCGGGGAGGGAGTTGAGCGGGAGGGAGGTGAATGGAGAGGGAGGTGAATGGAGAGGGAGGTGGAGGGAGTTGAGCGGGAGGGAGGTGAGTGGAGCGGGAGGTGGAGGGAGGTGAGTGGAGCGGGAGGTGGAGGGAGGTGAGTGGAGAGGGAGGTGTGTGTGATGGGGGGGGAGAGGACAGAGAGGTGTGTGTGTGTGTCCCTGTGTTCCCTGTGTGTGTGTCCCTGTGTGTGTGTGTGTGTCCCTGTGTGTGTGTGTCCCTGTGTGTGTGTGTGTCCCTGTGTGTGTGTGTCCCTGTGTGTCCTTTGGCCCATCACTCCGCCTCAGGCCAATGAGAGGTGTGCGTGGGCGGGCCAAGGGACCAATGAGATTTCCCCTAGGGACACCGGACATCCAGGCAGGCAGGCAGGCAGGCAGGCAAACATACAGTGCTTTCACTAATATAGTATAAGATACAGCGGCTAATGCCCGCACACACACGTTATATTGTATATACAGCGGCTAATGCGCACACGTTATATTGTATATACAGCGGCTAATGCCCGCGCACACACGTTATAGTGTATATACAGCGGCTAATGCCCGCGCACACACGTTATATTGTATATACAGCGGCTAATGCCCGCGCACACACGTTATATTGTATATACAGCGGCTAATGCCCGCGCACACGTTATATTGTATATACAGCGGCTAATGCCCACACGTTATATTGTATATACAGCGGCTAATGCCCGCACACACATTATATTGTATATACAGCGGCTAATGCCCGCGCACACGTTATATTGTATATACAGCGGCTAATGCCCGCACACGCGTTATATTGTATATACAGCGGCTAATGCCCGCGCACACGTTATATTGTATATACAGCGGCTAATGCCCGCGCACACACGTTATATTGTATATACAGCGGCTAATGCCCGCGCACACATTATATTGTATATACAGCGGCTAATGCCCGCACACACGTTATATTGTATATACAGCGGCTAATGCGCACACGTTATATTGTATATACAGCGGCTAATGCCCGCGCACACGTTATATTGTATATACAGCGGCTAATGCCCGCGCACACACGTTATATTGTATATATATAGCGGCTAATGCCCGCGCACACGTTATATTGTATATACAGCGGCTAATGCCCGCGCACACACGTTATATTGTATATACAGCGGCTAATGCCCGCACACGTTATATTGTATATACAGCGGCTAATGCCCGCACATACGTTATATTGTATATACAGCGGCTAATGCCCGCGCACACACGTTATATTGTATATACAGCGGCTAATGCCCGCGCACACGTTATATTGTATATACAGCGGCTAATGCCCGCACACACGTTATATTGTATATACAGCGGCTAATGCGCACACGTTATATTGTATATACAGCGGCTAATGCCCGCGCACACGTTATATTGTATATACAGCGGCTAATGCCCGCGCACACACGTTATATTGTATATATATAGCGGCTAATGCCCGCGCACACGTTATATTGTATATACAGCGGCTAATGCCCGCGCACACGTTATATTGTATATACAGCGGCTAATGCCCGCGCACACACGTTAAATTGTATATACAGCGGCTAATGCCCGCGCACACACGTTATATTGTATATACAGGGGCTAATGCCCGCGCACACACGTTATATTGTATATACAGCGGCTAATGCCCGCGCACACACGTTATATTGTATATACAGCGGCTAATGCCCGCGCACACACGTTATATTGTATATACAGCGGCTAATGCCCGCGCACACACGTTATATTGTATATACAGCGGCTAATGCCCGCGCACACACGTTATATTGTATATACAGCGGCTAATGCCCGCGCACACACGTTATATTGTATATACAGCGGCTAATGCCCGCGCACACACGTTATATTGTATATACAGCGGCTAATGCCCGCACACACGTTATATTGTATATACAGCGGCTAATGCCCACGCACACACGTTAT
The DNA here is from genome assembly GCF_040206685.1 of Ascaphus truei. Classification (NCBI taxonomy): domain Eukaryota; kingdom Metazoa; phylum Chordata; class Amphibia; order Anura; family Ascaphidae; genus Ascaphus; species Ascaphus truei. The sequence goes on from NC_134491.1 coordinate 3,844,759, forward strand.
ATTGTATATACAGCGGCTAATGCCCACGCACACACGTTATATTGTATATACAGCGGCTAATGCCCGCACACACACGTTATATTGTATATACAGCGGCTAATGCGCACACGTTATATTGTATATACAGCGGCTAATGCCCGCGCACACACGTTATATGTATATATATAGCGGCTAATGCCCGCGCACACGTTATATTGTATATACAGCGGCTAATGCCCGCGCACACGTTATATTGTATATACAGCGGCTAATGCCCGCGCACACACGTTATATTGTATATATAGCGGCTAATGCCCGCGCACACACGTTATATTGTATATACAGGGGCTAATGCCCGCGCACACACGTTATATTGTATATACAGCGGCTAATGCCCGCGCACACACGTTATATTGTATATACAGCGGCTAATGCCCGCGCACACACGTTATATTGTATATACAGCGGCTAATGCCCGCGCACACACGATATATTGTATATACAGCGGCTAATGCCCGCACACACACGTTATATTGTATATACAGCGGCTAATGCCCGCACACACGTTATATTGTATATACAGGGGCTAATGCCCCCTCACACGTTATATTGTATATACAGCGGCTAATGCCCACGCACACACGTTATATTGTATATACAGCGGCTAATGCCCGCACACACACGTTATATTGTATACAGGCATACCCCACATTAACGTACGCAATGGGACCGGAGCACGCACGTTATATTGTATATACAGTGGCTAATGCCCGCACACACACGTTATAGTGTATATACAGCGGCTAATGCCCGCGCACACGTTATATTGTATATACAGCGGCTAATGCCCGCGCACACGTTATATTGTATATACAGCGGCTAATGCCCGCGCACACGTTATATTGTATATACAGCGGCTAATGCCCGCACACACGTTATATTGTATATACAGCGGCTAATGCCCGCGCACACGTTATATTGTATATACAGCGGCTAATGCCCGCACACGCGTTATATTGTATATACAGCGGCTAATGCCCGCGCACACGTTATATTGTATATACAGCGGCTAATGCCCGCACATACGTTATATTGTATATACAGCGGCTAATGCCCGCGCACACGTTATATTGTATATACAGCGGCTAATGCCCGCACATACGTTATATTGTATATACAGCGGCTAATGCCCGCACACGCGTTATATTGTATATACAGCGGCTAATGCCCGCGCACACGTTATATTGTATATACAGGGGCTAATGCCCGCACACACGTTATATTGTATATACAGCGGCTAATGCGCACACGTTATATTGTATATACAGCGGCTAATGCCCGCGCACACGTTATATTGTATATACAGCGGCTAATGCGCACACGTTATATTGTATATACAGCGGCTAATGCCCGCGCACACGTTATATTGTATATACAGCGGCTAATGCCCGCGCACACACGTTATATTGTATATATATAGCGGCTAATGCCCGCGCACACGTTATATTGTATATACAGCGGCTAATGCCCGCGCACACATTATATTGTATATACAGCGGCTAATGCCCGCGCACACACGTTATATTGTATATATAGCGGCTAATGCCCGCGCACACACGTTATATTGTATATACAGGGGCTAATGCCCGCGCACACACGTTATATTGTATATACAGCGGCTAATGCCCGCGCACACACGTTATATTGTATATACAGCGGCTAATGCCCGCGCACACACGTTATATTGTATATACAGCGGCTAATGCCCGCACACACACGTTATATTGTATATACAGCGGCTAATGCCCGCACACACACGTTATATTGTATATACAGCGGCTAATGCCCGCGCACACACGTTATATTGTATATATAGCGGCTAATGCCCGCGCACACACGTTATATTGTATATACAGCGGCTAATGCCCCCTCACACGTTATATTGTATATACAGCGGCTAATGCCCACGCACACACGTTATATTGTATATACAGCGGCTAATGCCCGCACACACACGTTATATTGTATACAGGCATACCCCACATTAACGTACGCAATGGGACCGGAGCACGCACGTTATATTGTATATACAGTGGCTAATGCCCGCACACACACGTTATATTGTATATACAGCGGCTAATGCGCACACGTTATATTGTATATACAGCGGCTAATGCCCGCGCACACACGTTATATTGTATATACAGCGGCTAATGCCCGCGCACACACGTTATATTGTATATACAGCGGTTAATGCCCACACGTTATATTGTATATACAGCGGCTAATGCCCGCACATACGTTATATTGTATATACAGCGGCTAATGCCCGCGCACACGTTATATTGTATATACAGCGGCTAATGCCCGCACACACGTTATATTGTATATACAGCGGCTAATGCGCACACGTTATATTGTATATACAGCGGCTAATGCCCGCGCACACGTTATATTGTATATACAGCGGCTAATGCCCGCGCACACACGTTATATTGTATATATAGCGGCTAATGCCCGCGCACACGTTATATTGTATATACAGCGGCTAATGCCCGCGCACACGTTATATTGTATATACAGCGGCTAATGCCCGCGCACACACGTTATATTGTATATATAGCGGCTAATGCCCGCGCACACACGTTATATTGTATATACAGGGGCTAATGCCCGCGCACACACGTTATATTGTATATACAGCGGCTAATGCCCGCACACACACGTTATATTGTATATACAGCGGCTAATGCCCGCGCACACACGTTATATTGTATATACAGCGGCTAATGCCCGCGCACACACGTTATATTGTATATACAGCGGCTAATGCCCGCACACACGTTATATTGTATATACAGCGGCTAATGCCCGCGCACACACGTTATATTGTATATATAGCGGCTAATGCCCGCGCACACACGTTATATTGTATATACAGCGGCTAATGCCCCCGCACACGTTATATTGTATATACAGCGGCTAATGCCCACGCACACACGTTATATTGTATATACAGCGGCTAATGCCCGCACACACACGTTATATTGTATACAGGCATACCCCACATTAACGTATGCAATGGGACCGGAGCATGTATGTAAAGCGAAAATGTACTTAAAGTGAAGCACTACCTTTTCCCACTTATCGATGCATGTACTGTACTGCAATTGTCATATACGTGCATAACTGATGTAAATAACGCATGTGTAACATGCTCTATAGTCTCCCTGCTTGCACACAGCTTCGGTACAGGTAGGGAGCCGGTATTGCTGTTCAGGACGTGCTGACAGGCGCATGCGTGAGCTGCCGTTTGCCTATTGGACGATATGTACTTACTCGCGAGTGTACTTAAAGTGAGTGTCCTTAAAGCGGGGTATGCCTGTATACAGTGGCTAATGCCCGCGCACACGTTATATTGTATATACAGCGGCTAATGCCCGCGCACACACGTTATATTGTATATACAGCGGCTAATGCCCGCGCACACACGTTATATTGTATATACAGCGGCTAATGCCCGCGCACACGTTATATTGTATATACAGCGGCTAATGCCCACACGTTATATTGTATATACAGCGGCGAATGCCCGCACACACGTTATATTGTATATACAGCGGCTAATGCCCGCGCACACGTTATATTGTATATACAGCGGCTAATGCCCGCGCACACACGTTATATTGTATATACAGCGGCTAATGCCCGCACACGTTATATTGTATATACAGCGGCTAATGCCCGCACATACATTATATTGTATATACAGCGGCTAATGCCCGCGCACACACGTTATATTGTATATACAGCGGCTAATGCCCGCGCACACGTTATATTGTATATACAGCGGCTAATGCCCGCGCACACACGTTATATTGTATATACAGCGGCTAATGCCCGCGCACACGTTATATTGTATATACAGCGGCTAATGCCCGCACACACGTTATATTGTATATACAGCGGCTAATGCCCGCACACACGTTATATTGTATATACAGCGGCTAATGCGCACACGTTATATTGTATATACAGGGGCTAATGCCCGCACACACGTTATATTGTATATACAGCGGCTAATGCCCGCGCACACACGTTATATTGTATATACAGCGGCTAATGCCCGCACACACGTTATATTGTATATACAGCGGCTAATGCCCGCGCACACACGTTATATTGTATATATAGCGGCTAATGCCCGCGCACACGTTATATTGTATATACAGCGGCTAATGCCCGCGCACACACGTTATATTGTATATACAGCGGCTAATGCCCGCGCACACACGTTATATTGTATATACAGCGGCTAATGCCCGCGCACACGTTATATTGTATATACAGCGGCTAATGCCCACACGTTATATTGTATATACAGCGGCTAATGCCCGCACACACATTATATTGTATATACAGCGGCTAATGCCCGCGCACACGTTATATTGTATATACAGCGGCTAATGCCCGCACACGCGTTATATTGTATATACAGCGGCTAATGCCCGCGCACACGTTATATTGTATATACAGCGGCTAATGCCCGCGCACACACGTTATATTGTATATACAGCGGCTAATGCCCGCGCACACGTTATATTGTATATACAGCGGCTAATGCCCGCACACACGTTATATTGTATATACAGCGGCTAATGCGCACACGTTATATTGTATATACAGCGGCTAATGCCCGCGCACACGTTATATTGTATATACAGCGGCTAATGCCCGCGCACACACGTTATATTGTATATATATAGCGGCTAATGCCCGCGCACACGTTATATTGTATATACAGCGGCTAATGCCCGCGCACACATGTTATATTGTATATACAGCGGCTAATGCCCGCACACGTTATATTGTATATACAGCGGCTAATGCCCGCACATACGTTATATTGTATATACAGCGGCTAATGCCCGCGCACACACGTTATATTGTATATACAGCGGCTAATGCCCGCGCACACGTTATATTGTATATACAGCGGCTAATGCCCGCACACACGTTATATTGTATATACAGCGGCTAATGCGCACACGTTATATTGTATATACAGCGGCTAATGCCCGCGCACACGTTATATTGTATATACAGCGGCTAATGCCCGCGCACACACGTTATATTGTATATATATAGCGGCTAATGCCCGCGCACACGTTATATTGTATATACAGCGGCTAATGCCCGCGCACACGTTATATTGTATATACAGCGGCTAATGCCCGCGCACACACGTTAAATTGTATATACAGCGGCTAATGCCCGCGCACACACGTTATATTGTATATACAGGGGCTAATGCCCGCGCACACACGTTATATTGTATATACAGCGGCTAATGCCCGCGCACACACGTTATATTGTATATACAGCGGCTAATGCCCGCGCACACACGTTATATTGTATATACAGCGGCTAATGCCCGCGCACACACGTTATATTGTATATACAGTGGCTAATGCCCGCGCACACACGTTATATTGTATATACAGCGGCTAATGCCCGCGCACACACGTTATATTGTATATACAGCGGCTAATGCCCGCGCACACACGTTATATTGTATATACAGCGGCTAATGCCCGCACACACGTTATATTGTATATACAGCGGCTAATGCCCACGCACACACGTTATATTGTATATACAGCGGCTAATGCCCACGCACACACGTTATATTGTATATACAGCGGCTAATGCCCGCACACACACGTTATATTGTATATACAGCGGCTAATGCGCACACCTTATATTGTATATACAGCGGCTAATGCCCGCGCACACACGTTATATGTATATATATAGCGGCTAATGCCCGCGCACACGTTATATTGTATATACAGCGGCTAATGCCCGCGCACACGTTATATTGTATATACAGCGGCTAATGCCCGCGCACACACGTTATATTGTATATATAGCGGCTAATGCCCGCGCACACACGTTATATTGTATATACAGGGGCTAATGCCCGCGCACACACGTTATATTGTATATACAGCGGCTAATGCCCGCGCACACACGTTATATTGTATATACAGCGGCTAATGCCCGCGCACACACGTTATATTGTATATACAGCGGCTAATGCCCGCGCACACACGATATATTGTATATACAGCGGCTAATGCCCGCACACACACGTTATATTGTATATACAGCGGCTAATGCCCGCACACACGTTATATTGTATATACAGGGGCTAATGCCCCCTCACACGTTATATTGTATATACAGCGGCTAATGCCCACGCACACACGTTATATTGTATATACAGCGGCTAATGCCCGCACACACACGTTATATTGTATACAGGCATACCCCACATTAACGTACGCAATGGGACCGGAGCACGCACGTTATATTGTATATACAGTGGCTAATGCCCGCACACACACGTTATAGTGTATATACAGCGGCTAATGCCCGCGCACACGTTATATTGTATATACAGCGGCTAATGCCCGCGCACACGTTATATTGTATATACAGCGGCTAATGCCCGCGCACACGTTATATTGTATATACAGCGGCTAATGCCCGCACACACGTTATATTGTATATACAGCGGCTAATGCCCGCGCACACGTTATATTGTATATACAGCGGCTAATGCCCGCACACGCGTTATATTGTATATACAGCGGCTAATGCCCGCGCACACGTTATATTGTATATACAGCGGCTAATGCCCGCACATACGTTATATTGTATATACAGCGGCTAATGCCCGCGCACACGTTATATTGTATATACAGCGGCTAATGCCCGCACATACGTTATATTGTATATACAGCGGCTAATGCCCGCACACGCGTTATATTGTATATACAGCGGCTAATGCCCGCGCACACGTTATATTGTATATACAGGGGCTAATGCCCGCACACACGTTATATTGTATATACAGCGGCTAATGCGCACACGTTATATTGTATATACAGCGGCTAATGCCCGCGCACACGTTATATTGTATATACAGCGGCTAATGCGCACACGTTATATTGTATATACAGCGGCTAATGCCCGCGCACACGTTATATTGTATATACAGCGGCTAATGCCCGCGCACACACGTTATATTGTATATATATAGCGGCTAATGCCCGCGCACACGTTATATTGTATATACAGCGGCTAATGCCCGCGCACACATTATATTGTATATACAGCGGCTAATGCCCGCGCACACACGTTATATTGTATATATAGCGGCTAATGCCCGCGCACACACGTTATATTGTATATACAGGGGCTAATGCCCGCGCACACACGTTATATTGTATATACAGCGGCTAATGCCCGCGCACACACGTTATATTGTATATACAGCGGCTAATGCCCGCGCACAAACGTTATATTGTATATACAGCGGCTAATGCCCGCACACACACGTTATATTGTATATACAGCGGCTAATGCCCGCACACACACGTTATATTGTATATACAGCGGCTAATGCCCGCGCACACACGTTATATTGTATATATAGCGGCTAATGCCCGCGCACACACGTTATATTGTATATACAGCGGCTAATGCCCCCTCACACGTTATATTGTATATACAGCGGCTAATGCCCACGCACACACGTTATATTGTATATACAGCGGCTAATGCCCGCACACACACGTTATATTGTATACAGGCATACCCCACATTAACGTACGCAATGGGACCGGAGCACGCACGTTATATTGTATATACAGTGGCTAATGCCCGCACACACACGTTATATTGTATATACAGCGGCTAATGCGCACACGTTATATTGTATATACAGCGGCTAATGCCCGCGCACACACGTTATATTGTATATACAGCGGCTAATGCCCGCGCACACACGTTATATTGTATATACAGCGGCTAATGCCCACACGTTATATTGTATATACAGCGGCTAATGCCCGCACATACGTTATATTGTATATACAGCGGCTAATGCCCGCGCACACGTTATATTGTATATACAGCGGCTAATGCCCGCACACACGTTATATTGTATATACAGCGGCTAATGCGCACACGTTATATTGTATATACAGCGGCTAATGCCCGCGCACACGTTATATTGTATATACAGCGGCTAATGCCCGCGCACACACGTTATATTGTATATATAGCGGCTAATGCCCGCGCACACGTTATATTGTATATACAGCGGCTAATGCCCGCGCACACGTTATATTGTATATACAGCGGCTAATGCCCGCGCACACACGTTATATTGTATATACCGCGCACACACGTTATATTGTATATACAGGGGCTAATGCCCGCGCACACACGTTATATTGTATATACAGCGGCTAATGCCCGCACACACACGTTATATTGTATATACAGCGGCTAATGCCCGCGCACACACGTTATATTGTATATACAGCGGCTAATGCCCGCGCACACACGTTATATTGTATATACAGCGGCTAATGCCCGCACACACGTTATATTGTATATACAGCGGCTAATGCCCGCGCACACACGTTATATTGTATATATAGCGGCTAATGCCCGCGCACACACGTTATATTGTATATACAGCGGCTAATGCCCCCGCACACGTTATATTGTATATACAGCGGCTAATGCCCACGCACACACGTTATATTGTATATACAGCGGCTAATGCCCGCACACACACGTTATATTGTATACAGGCATACCCCACATTAACGTATGCAATGGGACCGGAGCATGTATGTAAAGCGAAAATGTACTTAAAGTGAAGCACTACCTTTTCCCACTTATCGATGCATGTACTGTACTGCAATTGTCATATACGTGCATAACTGATGTAAATAACGCATGTGTAACATGCTCTATAGTCTCCCTGCTTGCACACAGCTTCGGTACAGGTAGGGAGCCGGTATTGCTGTTCAGGACGTGCTGACAGGCGCATGCGTGAGCTGCCGTTTGCCTATTGGACGATATGTACTTACTCGCGAGTGTACTTAAAGTGAGTGTCCTTAAAGCGGGGTATGCCTGTATACAGTGGCTAATGCCCGCGCACACGTTATATTGTATATACAGCGGCTAATGCCCGCGCACACACGTTATATTGTATATACAGCGGCTAATGCCCGCGCACACACGTTATATTGTATATACAGCGGCTAATGCCCGCGCACACGTTATATTGTATATACAGCGGCTAATGCCCACACGTTATATTGTATATACAGCGGCGAATGCCCGCACACACGTTATATTGTATATACAGCGGCTAATGCCCGCGCACACGTTATATTGTATATACAGCGGCTAATGCCCGCGCACACACGTTATATTGTATATACAGCGGCTAATGCCCGCACACGTTATATTGTATATACAGCGGCTAATGCCCGCACATACATTATATTGTATATACAGCGGCTAATGCCCGCGCACACACGTTATATTGTATATACAGCGGCTAATGCCCGCGCACACGTTATATTGTATATACAGCGGCTAATGCCCGCGCACACACGTTATATTGTATATACAGCGGCTAATGCCCGCGCACACGTTATATTGTATATACAGCGGCTAATGCCCGCACACACGTTATATTGTATATACAGCGGCTAATGCCCGCACACACGTTATATTGTATATACAGCGGCTAATGCGCACACGTTATATTGTATATACAGGGGCTAATGCCCGCACACACGTTATATTGTATATACAGCGGCTAATGCCCGCGCACACACGTTATATTGTATATACAGCGGCTAATGCCCGCACACACGTTATATTGTATATACAGCGGCTAATGCCCGCGCACACACGTTATATTGTATATATAGCGGCTAATGCCCGCGCACACGTTATATTGTATATACAGCGGCTAATGCCCGCGCACACACGTTATATTGTATATACAGCGGCTAATGCCCGCGCACACACGTTATATTGTATATACAGCGGCTAATGCCCGCGCACACACGTTATATTGTATATACAGCGGCTAATGCCCGCGCACACACGTTATATTGTATATACAGCGGCTAATGCCCGCACACACACACGTTATATTGTATATACAGCGGCTACTGCCCGCGCACACACGTTATATTGTATATATAGCGGCTAATGCCCGCGCACACACGTTATATTGTATATACAGCGGCTAATGCCCCCGCACACACGTTATATTGTATATACAGCAGCTAATGCCCCCGCACACGTTATATTGTATATACAGCAGCTAATGCCCACGCACACACGTTATATTGTATATACAGCAGCTAATGCCCGCACACACATTATATTGTATATACAGCAGCTAATGCCCCCGCACACGTTATATTGTATATACAGCAGCTAATGCCCGCACACACGTTATATTGTATATACAGCAGCTAATGCCCCCGCACACACGTTATATTGTATATACAGCAGCTAATGCCCCCGCACACGTTATATTGTATATACAGCGGCTAATGCGCACACACACGTTATATTGTATATACAGCAGCTAATGCCCACGCACACACGTTATATTGTATATACAGCAGCTAATGCCCACACACACGGTATATTGTATATACAGCGGCTAATGCCCGCGCACACGTTATATTGTATATACAGCGGCTAATGCCCGCACACACACATTATATTGTATATACAGCGGCTAATGCGCACACACACACGTTATATTGTATATACAGCGGCTAATGCCCGCACACACACTTTATATTGTATATACAGCGGCTAATGCCCGCGCACACGTTATATTGTATATACAGCGGCTAATGCCCGCACACACGTTATATTGTATATACAGCGGCTAATGCCCGCGCACACACGTTATATTGTATATACAGTGGCTAATGCGCACACGTTATATTGTATATACAGCGGCTAATGCCCGCGCACACACGTTATATTGTATATACAGCGGCTAATGCCCGCGCACACGTTATATTGTATATACAGCGGGTAATGCCCGCGCACACACGTTATATTGTATATACAGCGGCTAATGCCCGCGCACACGAGGAGAGAGGGAGAGAATAAAATAACAGGACTGAATAAGCATGGACAGAAGGGGGCGCTGCTGTATTAACTTTCATGCTGTGCTGAAAATAACTCTGTAAAAAAAATAGAAGCAGAACACATTAAAATAAGCACACAGACCTGACAGGGTTAAGGACTAAAATAAGTAAACTGCAAATACTAACTCCTGCAATGCATTAATGGTCAAGTCACAGGCACCTCTGCAGTGAGGTTTGCCTGAATTCGGTATAGCAGAGGAGGGTCACATTGCAGCGGCAGTCCAGCACTCCCGGGGTTAAACAGAGAGGCTGCAAACCCATCATTTCCATGAGCCCTATTACACTGATACAGGGAGAGGGAGAATAACTAGAGATCTCAAAACTGAAAGGTGATAATTACTGTGGAAAACATAAAAGAATCTTTTTTTTTTAAAGGCATGGGGGGAAAACGTACATTTCAGGCTAAGTGCAGGGCCCTGCTGCTGTAACCCCGTCACTGCCGGAGTGACATGTTGCACCCAGACATCAGACAGTGACCCTCTACTTACTGCATGAAGATTGTACCATATTCCTCAAGGAAACGATTAACAGTCATTACTGTTAATTAGCGTTCATTTGGCATTCGTGGGGTGAGTGATTCTGACCCTGGGAGAGTGATTTAGTCTCCAGCGGTTTTGGCAGTTCATGTCTGATGCCGATACAGCTGGGGTGAGTGGCACAATCACTGTGTATAAATGGGAGGACTAGCAGTGTAAGGGGAGGCTGGCACGGTCTTCACTATACCCTGTGCTGTATATAAATGGAGGGTTTACAAGTGTGCTAGGGTAGGCTGGCACGCCACACCTGGCTCAAATCACCAAGCATGCAAGATACTGACATATATGGATATAATTAGGATCATTATACACTGCAGCAACGTCACTCTCAGGGCTGAGAGTATATATAGTTAGTATCATTACACAAGTACATCATCAGCCTTCATCTTGGTTCTTCAGTCAATGTGATAGGTGTGTGGTCAGCAGCGTGCTCCGTACCTTCACCAGCTTCAGCAAGCGGTACAGATCCTCCACCTCGTCTCCTTCCCGCGGGGTATACGCTCTGCCCGTGTCTAGGCTGGTGCCCTGGAGGGTGGCACGGTAGAGAGGCAGCCCCATGGCTTCTGCATACAGATCCAGCGCCTGGTGACCAACCGTTTGGTACATGTAACTGTCCAACTCGTCTGCACCCACTGTAGAGAGAAGAGGCCCAGGGAGGGTTACTGTGACACAGAAGACAAGCTGTGTTTGACAATAACGATTCATGTAACTATACACATAACTGTGCATCCAGAATTTACAGGACCTGCTGTGCTCACAAGCTATTTATTCCTTGGTGCTTGAGTTAGAGAAATGATGTAACTTCTCCAAGGAGGTGACACTGGGATGCAAACATCACTATCCTACATACCAGTGTCTTTACCTCTCACTTCTGATGCAGTTACTGATAATGACCATATGATTGACCACAATTTTGGTACAGAGGCATTCTGCAGCCATGGTGCCGTTTTGAAATCTGACAGGTTATTACAAATCTGCACAGGAAACAGATCAATGATATTTTTACCCAATTACTGTTGGTTAACTCAGGCACTGGGGTGTGTACTGGAGGCTGAAAACACAAACTGTGTACTCATGATCAACACTTTAATCACTGCACCACACGTCCTAAGTGTTTTGTTACCTGCATTCTCAGGCGGTCTCAGGTTAGCGAGGGCAACTATCTCATGTCCAGCAGAGACACACTGCATCATGTTATAGCAACTGTCCTTCCCACCACTAGGAGACACAAACGGTAGGAGGGAGTTAGACTCACACACACGGTGTGAGATGCGTATACGCTCTCACGTTGTAAGGAGACACACTGTACATGTACATACAGTAATTCGTGGAAACCAGCACTCGCATTACTTGCTGAATGTATGTCAGTCACTCCGATTTCCAAACACACACTACTTCCCTGTGCTTATTTTCTCTCACACATACAACCCCCAGGTTTTCTGGTCGGGTTACCTGATTAAAGCCACCACCCTCATGTTGTGCCCACCCCGGGTGACAGGTACTGAGGCTGCCCACCCGGAAGTATCAGGAGATGCACATGTCTCACTGCGCATGGGCACAGCATCCCATAGAACCAGGACCCAGCTCGGAGAGATGGCATGTGCACTGCCTGCAGAACTGGGGCTTCGGGCACAGCCTAGACAGCTAAGTGACGGTAATTCAGGATCTCAGCACCGAGACGCCATGTTGTGATTGGCAAATATTCCACGTCACTATGATGCCAACCATGGCTACATCTGATGATAAAAAAAATCATACAAATAATATTTTTATTATTATTTTCTGTGCAAAGGGAAGTTACTTCTGTACAGCATCATGTAACATTATATACGGGACTTGTTTTCAATCAAGTAAAGATTGACAGGAATTCGGTTATCATTATAAAATAATTCCCTGGCTGTAATGTTAGTCATTAATAGCTACATTTAGCCATGGAGTTATCTGGATTAAGTATCTGAGTACTTTTTAATTGCCTAAATAATATAGATTAGGGACATTTAATTAGCCCTCTTATCTCACTATTATTTCAATGGAAATGGGGAAAAGTTGGTGTGTGAAATCAGAACATTACGTTACAAGCTTATTTTACAGGTATAGGAAGCAGGGAGCGGTAATGTCAGCTTTGGGGACTCCCAAGGTTCCCGAGATACAGTGGAAGGGGCCGCCGGAAGCACCTCCTCCAGGGGAAATAAATGGGTTAAATAACCCGAGTGATGAGGGTCAAAAGGAAACCACGATATAATCTGCCGCGTGATCTGTTACATGATCCGCCACAGCTTACACGTGACACGTGGATTTATATACTAGGAAATAACCTTTCCCGGTATGTATCTCGGGAATCGGGGTCCTTGGAGCTGAAATGAATGTGGTTCATCACCTGAGGTCTCCTACTTCCCACCTATGTAAAAAAACAACACCCGGCCAAGTGCCCACCTCTAGGTGTTTCTCACCAAATCTTTCTAAATTATTTTACATTTTTCTGTATTACTTTAGTTTCCCAATTGTTTTTTTTTTTTTTACTTGACACATTTTTTTCATGCTTTATTTGGTATTTTAGCATTTTCCTTCTTATTTTTAGTTTTTTGAAGTGAAACTTCTTTGCTGGCGCCTACAGTGTTTTCATGGGAAAAATATCTTGCCTTGTAACAAAAAACCGTCACAAAAGTGACGTCACGCTACTAATGGGCGCGTGGCCGTCGCGCATGCGCATAAATTCAGCATTGTAGCCCGCACAGAGGTTAGAAGACCTCCGGCGCGCATGCGCAGAGACCACACTTGGGAGACGGAGACAGAGACCACGATCACATACACAGACACACACACAGTGACACACAGAGAGACACACACAGAGACAGAGACACACACAGAGACACACAGAGAGACACACGCACAGAGACACACACAGAGACACACACACACACACGGGGAGTTCACAGTTAGTATACATATAGAACTTCAAATAGCTAAAACAGGGTGTGTGCTGAGCACGCACATTCTAAGTCAAACTTCTTTGCGTTTTGTCACTGACGTTGTGTTTTGATTTTTTTTTTTTTATTACTTAAATTTTTTATTGAGCATTTTTTGTACATACAAAATAAGGTAAACAAAACATACAACACAAAAAAGGGGGGATACAGTAATACAAATAAACTGGTTGTGGGACAATAAAGAAGAGGGAGATCGGGGTAGGGGGAAGGGGTAGCATTTGTAAAAAATATAGCACTGTACACAACAATTTGAATATGTGCAGTATATTCCCCACTTCACCACAACCACGCCAGCACAGAGGGGAAACGCCTGGGAGAAAAGCGTGCAACCTGGCAGGAGTCATGTACCATCTGAATATTAACTTGTAATATTCTCCTTAATTACAACGCATGATGAATTTTTGGAAGCAGCTTCCCAGATATCGAGATCTATACAGACGTTAAGATCCTTTTCCCATTATACCATCTAGTTATCAGGGGTTTGGTTGCTCTCGATAGAGGATAAACTCTGATATATTCTGGAGATAGAATTCGGAGGAGGGGATATCATGGTTTGTTTGTAGCGAAGCGAATGGGGGGACTTTCCCTTGGGTGAGGATATCCTTGACTCTTGTGAGTCCTTTTTGAACCCAGGTATGGGAGTGCGAATTTCCTGTGTAAAAAGGAAGGGAGGGGTCCGAGAATAGGGGTTGCATTAGGGAAGGGGTACACGTTAGTTGGAACTTGGATTTGAGGGAATCCCAAAGATTACAGGCAAAGGATATCACTGGGTTCTTGTAGGTCTCAGGTGGTCTAGACTTTTTATTGAGTCAAAGAAGATTTTTTATTTTACATGGAGAACAAATCAAATCCTCTATCTCGACCTACCTCCTTTCGGTTGGGTTTGAATGCCAGCTAATGAGTTGCCCTAGCTGTGCGGATCTATAGTAGTTTTGTAAGTTCGGGAGAGCTAAGCCTCCTTCTGATTTGGACTTATAAAGAAAAATTTTGCGGACTCTGAATCACCTTTTTTGCCAGACAAACTTCAAAATTTTCTTCTGAATATTATTTAGGTCTTTCCGACAGATTTTAACCGGGAGCGTTTGGAAGAGATAGAGGAGTCTAGGTAAAATATTCATTTTAATGGTGGTCATTCTCCCAAACCAGGATATTATATATGGATTCCAAGTGGTTAAGTTATTTATTTATTTATAAAATATTTTACCAGGAAGTAATACATTGAGAGTTACCTCTCGTTTTCAAGTACAGTATGTCCTGGGCACAGAGTTAAGACAAATAATACATGGTTACAAGTACAGTTACATAATGAGCAGGGTATACATTATATACAAGACATTGCATGCACAGTTAAAGATAATTTATATTATGGGCGAATGAAACAGTTACAGACCAGATTAAAATGTGAGACAGCTTTAGATTTGAAATAACTTAGACTGGTGGTGGATGTGAGAGTCTCTGGTAAATACTTTGGTAAGAAATGGGAGGAGCGTTGTGGAATATTTCTTATAATAAAGATTAGAAAATCCACCCGGACCAGGGGCCTTCCCAATTTTCAGGGATTTTATTGCTTCCAAAATTTCCAGGGGCTCTATGGTTTTTTCAAGGTTTATGGTGTCATTTGGGTCTAGAGTGGGGAGTCGGCATTGTGCTAGATAATTTCGAATCTTTATTGCTCTTTTGTTTTTAGCCGAGTCTCCCACTGGGCCTGGTAGGTTGTAAAGAGATGTGTAATAGTCCTTAAATGCATCACTTATAATTTTGGGATTGTGGGATATTGAGCCATTTTTAGTGTAGATGTTATGAATTTTAGCTTTAGCTTGTTTTTGCTTTAATTTGCGTGCCAGCATTCTATCTGCTTTATTACTTTTTTCATAGTATTTCTGTTGGGTTCCATCTTATAGCTCTTTCTGCGTTTGACACCAACAAAAGATTTAGTTCACCCCTCACTGAGATTATCTGCCTGTAATTTTTCAGAGGGGTTTGACTTGTGAATAAATTCTAGTTCTGATAGTTTTTGTGTTAGTGTTTCAATTTGTTTTGTTTTTTCTTTTTTTTTCTGAGAAGCCAGGGTAATCAATTTGTCTCTTATCACTGGTTTGTGGGCCCCCCAAAGGGTAAAAGAGGAAACCTCTGGGGTATTGTTTAATTCAAAGTATTGGGCCAGGTCTTTTTCTATTAATTGGCGATTTTGTGGGTTCAATAGTAGGAATTCATTCAAGGACCACGACTTGTTTTATTTTTGGTGGTGAGGCCAACCAATTTGGTTATAAGTGTAGCGTTGTCTGACCAAGCAGAGGGGGCAATTACTGCTGAGGAAATATTATCGGTAATTTGTTGGTCTATTAGGATATAGTCAATTCGAGAATAGCTATTATGGGGGTGAGAAAAAAAGGAGAAATCCTTTACTTTGTTATTAACTAATCTCCAGGAGTCTACCAACAACAGCTGCTTGGTCATACTGTAGATATATGTCGAGTAGAGGGAACTATTTTTTGTGGCGGAGGAAGACTGGGAGATTTATATAGATTTGGGTCCTTAATTGCATTTAGATCTCCTGCTAAAATTAAAAGGCCTTTCTGGACAGAGAGAATTAAGTTTGTTAGTTCCTGGAAAAAAGATTCTTGATTTTTGTTAGGGGCGCAAGTGTTGACTATTGTTATATCAGTAGAGTCCAGTGACCCTGTAATAATTAGAATTCTCCCAGCGAGACTGCTTTTAAATTTTGTCTACTTTGAAGTTTACATTTTTATGGAAAAGTGTAGCCACGCCATTTTTTTTCGTGGGAGCTGATGAGTGGTAGACTAGGGGGTAGTCACTGCTAAACAGCAGCGACTGATCCTCCTTTTTCATATGAGTTTCTTGTAGTAAAATGATATCTCCTGCCATTCTTTTGGCTTCTGAGAGGGCAATACGTCTCTTTCGGGGGGTGTTTAAGCCCTTGGTGTTTTGGGATATTATATTAATCGACATGGTGGTGGATCAGGGTTCTATAATACAACTGAACAGAGTGATAACTTACATATAGTTGAAAAGTCGGTACATCCATCTTCGGAGACAATCTGGTATAGGAACATATACAACGAGAGATATACATATTATTACATAAAAGTGACAAATGCTTGCAGAACTTGGAGCAGGGGATGGGTAGAGAGGGTGGGTAGGGGTAAACCGAGGACCCCGGCTTCCAAACATTGTTTGGGGGGCCAGCCATAGTGGGACCCGTGGTGCGAGTCTCTCGCACTCACAGGTTAAATGAACGTGAGGGGGGCAGGCAGTGGCCCAGCGGCTCAGTGCCACAGTGCTCCTTTGTTTAGGAGATAAGCTTTCGAAAAGGAAAACAAAATCACCCCAAAGAGTATGGGGCGGGTTGTGTGTGTGATCTTACACATCAGGGGAATAAAAGCAAGAATGGGGGGCATTGAACGTTATACCTGTTTACATCAACATTTCCTTACTCTATTTTAGAAGCATTAAGTAGGGTTGGCTGGCAGCTATAGTTTGGCATACTCTGCATTCGCAGTCTATAGGGGGGAGGGACAAAAAAAAAAGAAAAAATTACCTAAAACGTAACCTTTAATATTTTAGTCTCTAATAAAGAATTTGTAGCTGAACTTTGGGAGACCAATTCTATTGTAGACAACATGTCGGTCTAAAACTTATATTGCAAATACACTTCTATCTAGAAAACAGTTCCAAGCAAACATTGTATATCAGACCCTTTAAGTGTTCAGATTAGTTCAGACTGACTGTCAAACTTTAAATGTCTCGAACTTGTGGGTAGCTTGGGAGAACAGTTGAACAGTGAACAAAGAATGTAGAACAGGGAAGAAAAACGAAGCACCAAGTCCAGCTGTAGAATAGCAATAACACCAACAGGGATACGTACCAAAAATAAGCTATTTAATAGGATCCAGGCAAAGTAACAAACATACCTACGCGTTTCGGACCTCTACAGTCCTTTATCAAGGTGAATTCACCTTGATAAAGGACTGTAGAGGTCCGAAACGCGTAGGTGTGTTTGTTACTTTGCCTGGATCCTATTAAATAGCTTATTTTTGGTACGTATCCCTGTTGGTGTTATTGCTATTCTACAGCTGGACTTGGTGCTTCGTTTTTCTTCCCTGTTCTACATTCTGAGTACCGCATACGGATGCACATTCAACCCTGGACACTGGAACCCAACTGGACTTACTGCTTATGGTGGATGAAGATTCCCAAGTGAGTTCGTTCCATTTTGCCCTTATTACAATACAGTTTGTCATAGGATGTTTCTTCTACCGGTCACCTGCTGGTGTCATTGACATTTCCTTACTACCTGGTCTGTGGGATTGTCATTACCGGGCTACATTCCTAGAGACACTATATATATATATTCATTCAAGGGTTGTTTTCCTGTTATTCACCCAATTGGCTCAAGTATTGTCTTGAGAGCACCACACACATTTTTTCGAACAGTGAACAAAGAAATAACCCGAGTTTTGGAACTTGCACGCTTTAGAAACTATACTCGGTAACTCTCTTGATGTGCAGGTTGTCGTGGTCGTGGTGGCTTGATCAAATTGGTCGATGTGCTCCAGATACTGCGACCGTTGGTTAGTTTTTAGGTAGGTTGCTGGGGTGGACCACGTCTCGATTAGCACCTTATGTCCAGACCACGTTTTGGCTTGCCTGCCATCTTAAATCGGTGTTACAGTAAGTAAGTATCCAGCTCTAGTTTTTCAAGTGGGTTGGGTCTTTGCTCGCCCAGAGGTTGGTGTTTTCACCCATGCCTGGGGTTGTGTCTTAGGTGAATGACGAGGCCTTTGAGAGGCCTCCGGATCCTCTGGTTCGAGTAGGCCCAATGATTGTAGTTTTTCCTCGCCTTCTTCTGGTGAGAGTAGAATGTACATCGTTTCTTGGTAAGTGAACAGTAGTTTGCACGGGAAACCCCAGCGATAGCGGATTTTATTGTTCCGCAGTGAGTTGGTGATCTGCGCGCACATTCTCCCCTTATTCAGTGTGGTTTGAGCCAAGTCCGGGAAGATGAGGAGTGGAACATTATCGTGCTCTATCTTTGGGGTGGTTCTAGCGGCTCTCAATATTTCCTCTTTAATACAGAAATAGTGTAGGCGTGTGATCACGTTCCGTAGCTTCGCTGGGTCTAGGCCTTTCGGTCTAGGAAGCCTATTGGCTCTGTCCATCTGAAGTTTTTCATCCGATGTTTCGGGTAGCAGGGAAATGAAAAGCCGAGTGAGATATGTGTCCAATTGGGCTTTGTCCACTTCTTCCGGGACGCCTCTGATCCGCAGGTTATTGCGCCGTGACCGGTTCTCCGTGTCTTCCAGTTTTTCGAAAATTGTTTTGACTTGGGTTTTTAATTCCTCGATTTCTTGCGCTTGGGTCTCTTGTGCCAAGGTGGTGTTATCCACCTTCTCCTCCAAGTCCACGATGTGGTCTCCTATGGAAGCAATCTCCGCTCTGATGCTGCGGTGGAAGCTCTGCATCTCAGAGTGGAAAGAGCTTTTTATTTCTTGTACAAACACCATCATTTCTTTGCGGGTAAGCGGAGCGTCCGTCTCTTCTCCAGGGTCTGGATCTGAATCCGCATCTCCGCCTGCGGTGGACGCTTCTTGGTCTTTTGAACTTTGTTTTTTTAAGAAGAGGGATGCCTTGCACTGAACC
Source organism: Ascaphus truei (assembly GCF_040206685.1). Taxonomy (NCBI): domain Eukaryota; kingdom Metazoa; phylum Chordata; class Amphibia; order Anura; family Ascaphidae; genus Ascaphus; species Ascaphus truei. Next base: position 3,864,982 of record NC_134491.1, read on the forward strand.
GTTGGTTTTTTTGGTTGTTTAGTGGACGGCATATTTGTTGTTAGTCAGTCAACTTTTGCTGAAAGTAGAGCTGGGTGTGTTTAAATGATGTAAACAGAGAGATTTTAAATTGAGATGAGCCCCCTCATTCTTAAAATGTCCTGATCACACATACATTATTTACATTTCTTTATTTGATTTTGGTTGAGCCTTTATACTTTGGTAGTTTGGGCCCCTCTGTCTCATCTGGGCCGACCGTGCACTGTGCCCAGTGGTAAATTTAAAGGAGATAGTGGGGCTCAGGTTAGGGTTTACTTGGAGGGTAGGGAAAAGGGGAGTTCTTTATTTGTGTTCTTTTGCAGGTTTTTAATTGCAGACTGTGTCTGTTTCTTTTCAGATCTGCAAATGTGAGCATATAGGGTGGACCAAGATGGCCGCCAGCCTCCTTGCAGAAGGGCCGCACTTACTGGCCACCTCCTTCCCCCGGGATGGGTCTCCCTCTCCCCTCCGGAGCTCCGGGTCCCGTGCCACGAGTGGAGTCCCCTACGCTGGCTCCGCTGCGGCTGTAAGTTTGCCCCCCCCACCCCTCCGGAGGCAGTGAGGTCCCCAGATCTCAGGGGGAAACCCCCGCATGGGACTCGGTGTGGGCTTGTGTCTGGTAAGCAGACTGGCGCTTTACTCGCCCGGCGGTGCCTTCTTGCAGTCCCGGTTTGGAGGGAGTTTGGTCGGGGTGGCTGTGAGGGAGAGGCGCAACAACCCCTCCGCTCTCTGTAGGGACTAGCTTCCCAGCGGCCGGACTCCCCTTACCTTCCTCCGATCGGTTCAACTTTGCCGCTCTGGTCCGGCGGCCATCTTAAGTCTCTCGAGGGTAGGAAGGGGGGCCCGTTCGCCGCGAGCAGCCGAACAGCTGATCAGCTCCCATTTTGGGGTAAGAGGTGTGTCGGAGGTGCCCAGCGTTGTCAGCATCTGTGCCCCTGTATTTTTATTTGTTTTTCCCCTGTTTTCAGGGTGTCAGGATCAGCCTTTCCCCTGTGATCTGCGAAGCTATGCAGATCTGAGATCGGCCTGTTTAGCCTCTTGGCCACGCCCCTCTGTGTTTTGATTTTTAATTAAAAACACCATCACAAATATAATTTCTATGACAAAAGACAAAGAAGTTTCACTTAAAATGCGCGTACTCGGCACACACAACTTTTTTTTTTTAAATCCAAAATCAAACAAATCGGGTATTGGCAAAAAAACAGAAGTAAACCCCAAGTGACAGCATCCAGCCTTATATCTATGGTTATCAGGTGGCTTCTCCAAAAATACTGGGCACAATGCTGAAAGGTGCGATGCGGTCGAGACACACATACGCACACACCCCTCTCTGTGATCCATGCTGTTTCCTCCTCACCTTGGCCCCACCCCCAGACACCTCCTCCTGATTGGCTGCATTACCCAGCAGCAGCCAATCAAGATGGGGGAAACTGCCCAGCCCCTACTCAGAGAAACCCATGCCCCAAGCCGGTCAGGTCACTATATCCAGTGAGGTAATACCGGTATACACATACATGTCCAGTATTACCTCTAATTTTTTACAGGACAGTGTCCAAATACAGAACAGTCCGGTTCAATACTGGACACCTGGCAACCCTACTATCCCAAGGTCTCCAGTGACCAACACAAGTCTTGTAAGCTATTCAGAAACCATATAGTTACAATGGCAATAAGATATGTTGGATTGAGCTACCTTCTGTATTCTTTATCATAAAGGGAATGCTGTTAGTAATTGAATTGTACAAACACCTAGGTATACAACACAGGGATGTGTTGGCTGTTTGATGAAAAACATATTTAAAACCAGAGACAGAACATGAAACACAGACAGAGCTCAGTGCTACATCCAAAGACACTAATACACGGTACAGTGCCTAAATATATATATAGATATCTTTTGAATAAAATGGTCTTTTAGTTTAACTCTTTGGCCAAAGTGTTGTAAGCCCTTGAGCCCCTCCAAGGCAGACCACGTCTCAAGGGTCCTAACACTAAAATAGATTCTTAATAACCTGTACATTACCAGGAAGAATGCTTTATAATAAATCTGTCAAAATTAGTTGCATAGTTCTAAGTCCGATTGAAGCGCTTATTAACCTGTATAATACCAGGAAAAGCACTCTGTATTAGATTTGTTGCAATCAAACTGGATGCAAGTTCCCATGGGTGTGGAAGGTGCAAAGGAGTGAGCTTTAACCATTTAAAAGTGGGAGGGGTGAGCTTCAAACTAGGGAAGGAGGAGCCACCCTCCAAATCAGCTAGGACCAGCTGAACAAGAATTGCAAAACATACAGGACCCCTATGAGCTCATATTGAGCCCCCAAAATAATCACAACATATATATATGCGTATGTGTCAAAGAGGGGTGCTACTGAGCATAGCATTATGAGCTTATAGGCGTCCTGTATGTTTGAAGAAAAACTAAGTCAGGTGTCATTTTTAATTCTCTTTAGAAATGATACAATAATTAGATTATTCATATTCCCCCACTAAAAGCCATCACTTTTATGAGGAGCCATTTAGCATTGTAATAAAAGGCAGTAGATACAATAGAAAAAAAAGTAAGAATCACTGCACAAATCATATGCAGATGAGCTGCAACCAAAAATGTGTTTTCAAAATCTGCTGGTTTTCGTTTATACTTTTTTTCGGGCCCAATACATTTTCAGCGTTCCCCCACACACGGCACTCGTTTGCTTTTTCTTGCAACACGAGTGTAATAAATAGAACATTTGTGTATTTTTACTGGTGTTTTGCTTTAAAAAAATAAATGTGTGTTTTAGTTTTTATAGAACTCTGCAGGTTTTGGTTTTATAAATAGTAATAGACAAAGCTCAAAATGTAATGTAATTGTTTTCTAATGTAGAAATGGTGAGGTGCTGCGCATTTTGTTGGTGCTGGTAAATACAAAATATACATGTATACAAAATAAACTTCAAATCGCAAGGTTATTTCTGTCGCAAACTCACATGTTCGCACAGTTCGTAAAAAAAAAGCAAAGACTGGTCTCTGGTTTTGGTTGGGGTTCGGCTCAGATTGGGAAGCTAGTTTCAAAGTTTATGTAAAAATTCCTAACGAAGTTCGAAGGCCGGATTTGGAGCCTGTGAACCTGCCAATCCTGCAGACTAACGCGGAGCTTGCTATTTGCATTTCCTTGCCACACGGACCGATCCTGATGTAGAGGCGCTGAATGTAGGTGAAGGAAGACCCCCAAACCAGCAGGACATGGGGTCTGAGAAGCCCCCTCAGCCAGGAGCAGATGCCATGAAAGGGAGAACTGAATCCTTCATATGCGGATACTTAATAAAAATATTTCATGGTGACCCTTTATACCCTTCATTAGCACAGAAACCAGCAATACTCTGCATGACAGCAGAACACAGCCTGCATGTTATGTGTATGTGTGTGTGTGTGTGTACAGATACCTCTACCTCTAGTGTGTATATAGAGGTATCTGTACCGTGTTAGCCGAGCTTAATAAATCAAAAACAGATAGTCGATACAGTTCTGCGGCTAACTAAATGCTTTTATTTGTGAAAGTTTTCGAGATACAATGATCTCTACTTCAGCGATGTTACAAAAACTGTCTTCAAATAAAGCATCTGTGGGTGAAGGCTATCCCTCCCCCCTGTGCAGTATGCGATTTATGACCTGAGGTGTTAAATGGTCCCTGAATGCTTGTGATGTAAGAGTGTGTGTGTGTGTGTGTGTGTGTGTATATGTATACACATACCCCTGATGAAGTCGGAACACAGTTTGATGAAACACGTAGGGCATATGTCATTACGCTAGTACCTATCAGCTGTGTAAGATGATTCCCTGCCACCGACAGTGAGGGACAGGAGAAGTGAGTGAGCACCGAGGTCTGACGCTATATCTCTCCACCGCCCACACCTTCCGCCGCCGAGGCGCGCAAGACCCGGTCCCGCATCGCCTCCTCTCTCCGTAGGGCTGCACGCGCATCACCTACAGGGCGTGCAAGCCGCCAGGGCAGACCCCTGCGCGCGCCGATGTCCTGCAACTGCCTCCACAGCGCTGTACCGCTGTTCCGCCCCCGGAAGGTGTCGCGCACGCACATCGCGTGTATGGCCATCCCTGCTCCTCCTAATTACCTAGAGCCTCCCACACCTGCCCTACACCCAGCCTCAGCCTACCAGCGCTCTACCTACATCTGACCTCACTGCTGGTAGTTCCCCATTGGCTCCTCTCAGTATATGGTGCAATCAGCCCTAAGCTGATTGCTGAGCATATTCACTCTTTGGTTGTACTTGCTACAAGCTACCTCGCAGTCTGTTCTTGTCTTCCTGTACCAGATCTTTGCTTTGTATCCGGACTCCTGACTTCTGGCACCCTTAAACCTCGGCTCGCTCATTGGATTTCTACCTTCTCCTCTCCTCGACCCCTGGCATTGCACTTCAACTACTCTTGACCTCTCCGACCCTGATTCCGGCAAGTACCTCTATGATCCTACACTCTCCTGCCCAGACCCAGACTATCCACAAACTACTCTGCTTACCGGACCCGCCTTCGCGGCTGTAGGGCGGTGATTTTCCTATATCCCCACCTCGGCCTCACGGTCCAGTCCGGTTTGTGGTGAGCACCCGTGACAGCTTCGCAGCGAATATCAAGTGAGGTAACTGGTTACCAGTCTTGGGGAAGTGCCAGAAAATCAGTTTTTATATCACAGAGTATCAGGTCCTTGCATAGTAAAAGTACGCTGACGGACCAGGGTTCTGCTGTGCAGCTTTCCCCCGTCTCCATCGGGGCTACTATCACGTGTTAGTGAACATACACTACCGACACGTTTTATCCGAGCACGGCTAGCACCGCAAGCTGGGGGATGCCCCGGCGTGCTAGCCGCACTCCCTCAGCGTGCCGCGCATCACTGATGCGCGGTCACGCGTCATCGGGAGCCTGCGCCCCCTGCACGCGCGTCCAGGGCTCCCCGAGGGAGCCCTGGTGTCCCGCGATGTGGGGGACGGCGGCAGGGGGTTCCGGGGGACCCGGCGGACCCGGCAGCGGGAGGGAGAGCGCCCCGATCGGAGGGCGCTCCTCCGCTGCTTCGGCGCGCGCCCGGCACCCTCCGACGCGCGCCAGGTTACTGCTGCGGCCGAGAACGGGCAAATGCTCGAATAAACTCGGCCGCAGCAGTACCACCATCGTTCCGGATCGGCACAATTGTGGTCTCCATGTTACACAGGTTGGAGGCACAGCTGACGGATCCTGTTGTTACCATCTACGTTCACACATTGGTGAGATCAAACTGAGTTTTCTTATATTTACCATCTTTATATCTGGATATACTGGACTAGACCTCACTACCTGTAAGGATTCTGCTCGATTCGTGACGGGTTTTTATTACGGTCCAGGTTTTCTGTCTCTCCTGCCCTTTCTGCTCACTGTGGCCATTTTGGGTACTGCCAGCCTGCTATATACGGCTGCAGTTCCTGGTGGGAGTCGCAGAGCAAAGTTCTGTTTGCTGCAGCTCCGTTTCATCTTCGCAGTCACGCATTACCCTTTCGCCTATTTGGAATCCCTGTTGCCGACCCCGTGACCCAGACCTCGCTGCCTTCCGCCTGCCCTGACCTTTTGCCTCTTGCCTGGACTCTGCACCACTGCCGTCAGCCCTGACCCCTGCCTGCTTACCGACTACGAATACTCTTACAGGACTCTATCCCAGGGCTCTGGTCGGCTGTTCTGCATTCCTACCTCAGCCCTGCAGGTCCGCCTCCTGATTCGAGATGAGCAAAGTCACATACAGTATTGCTCGGCCAAACATGGACACCGCTGATATAGAGCGAGCCGTATCTCTCCAAGGAGAACTACTCGGAGATCATGAGACACGCCTTGCCCTGCAAAACCAACAACTGGCACTTATTTCAAGCTGACTTCAGGACATTTTTACCCGGCTTGACACACCCCAGGTGGGTTCTACCCCTGCACGGCCCTTACTGGAAGCTTCTCCAGCGCCAGCCCCCTCACACCCTACACCCAGGGAACCACGGACCCTGACACCTCTGCGTTATGGAGGGGACCCTATTGCTTGTAGAGGGTTTCTGAACCAATGCTCCATTCAGTTCGAACTCCAGCCCTCCATGTTCAGCACCCATCGATCCAGGGTAGCCTATGTCATTTCCCTACTAACGGATGAGGCCTTGGCCTGGGCTTCCCCTCTGTGGGAAAGAGAATCCCCACTGATCAATGACTCCGTTGCCTTTCTCCAGACATTTAAAAGAGTATTTGACGCCCCCGGCCGCGTCTCCTCCGCTTCTGCTTCACTCCTTCGAATCCGAAAGGAACCCATACCGCAGGCCAGTATGCTGCGGAGACGGGCTGGAATAATGAAGCTCTGGGGGCAGCATTTTGGCTGGGGCTTTCTGAGCGTTTAGAGGACGAACTGACTTGCCTGGGTATTCCCAAAGATCTGGAGGAACTACTTTCCCTCTGTATCAGAATGGATCTCCGGATACAAGAACGACAGACCGAGCGAGCTCAGTCTCCCAAAACCCCAACAATTTGGCTAGCTCCCCATTTCAGCACTCCTCTTACTGCACCTCACCCAGATGAGGAGCCGATGCAATTTGGGGATACCAAATTACCTGAGCAGGAGAGAACTAGAAGACAAACCAGGGGGCTGTGCCTGTACTGTGGGCTCGGGGGTCATCGTGTCCGAGACAGTCCTAAATCAGGAAAACCCCAATGCCTGGTGAAGATAGAGGAATATTCTCTGGACATTTCTTCTATTCTTCCTTCACCTCAACTTTCACGGCTCCTCCTGCTGGTTTCACTCTCCTGGGGACCAGCATCCATCTTCATTCAGGCTTTTCTGGATTCGGGAGCCGCAGAAAATTTCATTGACCGTGCATTTGCAGAACTCCATTCCTCTCCGCACAAGGGAGATTCCACTAGCGGTAGTGGCCATTGATGGAAGACCCCTGATACCTGGGGCCTTTACCCACGAGACTAATCCGCTGCTGGTTTCGGTACTTCATAAAGAAACACTGTCCTTTTATGTCATATGCTCTCCCTCGACTCCAGTGGTCCTAGGACTTCCCTGGTTGCGAAACCACAACCTAGGATCGATTGGGCGACCAATCAAGTGACAGCCTGGGGACAACATTGCCATGGATCCTGTCTCCCGGTGTCTCACACTATCTCCGAGGTAAGGCTACCTACAGAGACATCCTTGTCATGCCTGCCAATTTCTTACTAGGACTTTGCCGATGTATTCGATAAAAAAAAGGCAGAGGAGTTACCACCACATCAACCTTATGATTGTGCAATCGATCTGCTCCCAAGGGCCATTCCTCCTCGAAGCTGCTCTTACCCCCTTTCGAAACCAGAAAACAAGGCTACGCGGGAATACATTTCGGAGAACCTTCAGCGTGGGTTTATCCACAAATCAAGCTCCCCTGCTGGTGCAGGTTTCTTCTTTGTTTCCAAAAAAGACAACTCTCTCAGGCCATGTATCGATGACAGAGGCCTAAATAAAAATCACCGTAAAAAAAAACGGTACCCCCTACCCCTCATTCCTGAACTGTTCGACCACTTACGCAAGGCCACGATCTTCACCAAACTGGATCTCCGAGGATCTTACAATTTCATTTGGATCAGAGAACGTGATGAGTGGAAGACGGCCTTTAATACCCGTGACGGCACTACGAATATCTAGTCAAGCCATTCGACCTTTGCAATGCACCGGCCATATTTTAAAATGTTATCAATGAGATTTTCCGAAATTTACTTGACCAATTTCTCATAGTGTATCTGGACGATATCCTTATTTTTTCCAATTCTTTGTCCGAACATCGGGCACAGGTTAGACTGGTCCTCCAAAGACTTCGGGATCACTCCCTCTTTGCGAAGCTCGCGAAATGTCAGTTCGAACAAAAGAAGATTTCCTTCGTTGGGTATTTCATCTCTTCCCATGGGTTTGAGATGGATCGTGCAAAGGTATCGGCAGTACTGGACTGTCCTGTACCGATAGGCCTTAAACCAACTCAAAGATTTGTTGGGTTCACCAACTACTACCGACGTTTTATCAAGAAAGGGGCGAACCCTAAGATATGGCCGTCTGAGGCTCTTCTAGCTTTCGAGAATCTCAAGTCCGCCTTTTCGTCCGACCTGTGCTGATCTATCCAGATCCTACGAAACCCTTCGTGCTTGAAGTGGATGCATCTGATCTGGCAGCCGGAGCCGTTCTCTCTCAAAGAAAGGATTTTCAGGGGAAACTCCACCCCTGTGCATTCTTTTCCCAACAAAAATTCTGCCGCATAAAGAAATTACGATGTTGGGAATCGGGAACTTCTGTTCATGAAAATGGGTCTAGAAGAATGGGAGACATTTGCTTGAGGGGTCAACTTCTCCAATCACAATCCTTACAGATCACAAGAACCTCAAATACATTGAAGGAGCAAAGAGACTCGGGACACGTCAGGCGAGGTGGGCTCTCTTCTTCACTCGGTTCAACTTTGTGATCTCTTATCGTCCGGGATCCAAGAATGTCAGGGCAGATGCGCTATCCAAGTCATTCGATTTCAATTTTTGCTTGCATAAGGAGTGGATTCAATTGGGAATGTTCTACATGTGACTGTTTTTAATGTTTATTAAATGCAAAAAAAAAAAAACCGAAGCAGCCTCTCCTCCCCCTCCCCCCGTAGCTCACATACAAAGTTCAGAAGCAGGAGCTCTCCTCCTCTCCGCCGACACCAAGGATCACCCTCTCCCCCCCTCCCTCCTCCCCCCGTAGCTCACATTCCATCTCCCTCTGCCATCCCATACCTCAGGCAGCAGGAGGCTTGAATCAGCGAGGACTGCACGCGCGCTCCTAAGACGGGGGAGAGCAGAGGGGGGAGAGCCAGGGGCAGCAGTGGGTGCGGGCGGCCAGGCGGAACCCCTGGGACTGCTCCACGGAGTGACTGTGTATATAATGACGTCACCCTGCCTTGCACACAGACTGCAAGAGCCAATGAGAGCCAAGGCCCGCCCCGTAGTCAGGCAATGAGAGCCAATGACAGCCAAGGCCCACCCCGCAGTCAGCCAATGGGAGAGATTGACAGCCAATGAGAGCGAGCACAAACCCACAGACAAAACATCCTGACAGAAACATTTCAGTTTTATATATATAGAATAGGGTGCTGTGTGTATGTACAATTTCCTTTTAATAAACTTGCAGTAAAAGCATAAGAATGTAGACAATCATGCTGATAAAAATCCATATGATTACAAAAGTCTATCTTTTTAATGAAAAATAAAAAAAATAAAAAAAAATAAGCCTACATTTAGCCTATAATAGTAATAATCCCCTCAGAACAGGGCATTACTGGCCAGTAATGCCCTGTTCTGAGGGGATTATTACTTAAATACACTATGGGGCATTCGCTTCTGCTTTTTGTGAGTATATATATATATACATATACACAGAACACAGCCTGCATGCTGTATATATGTATGAAGGGTTAAGGAATCGTTAGGAAGAAAGTGGCAGATGTGTGTGAGGAAGGATTGTGCAGCCAGAGGGAGGATATGGGTCCCAGTGCATGCGAGGGTCGCTATTTACTCCAGGATATTTCCTTTGCGTCCACACGAGAAGATAAACTTGCTGGGAACAAACAGGAGGAAGGGGCCAAATGCCGGCGGCACCGTCCTATACCGTGTCACACCCTATACCGTGTCACACCCTATACCGTGTCACAGCCTATACCGTGTCACACCCTATACCGTGTCACAGCCTATACCGTGTCACACCCTATACCGTGTCACACCCTATACCGTGTCACACCCTATACCGTGTCACAGCCGCATTCCCAGGGGCTCGCTGCTGACGGATGAAGGAGTTGGCCCATGAAGTGGGAGATCCATGTCACCTTAGAAAAAGTTGCTTTCTGCATTTCAGCCCACAGGAGATTAAATTGCAAGCTCTTGGGAGCAAGGATGTGCCCACTCTGCAATTTGCACTACACTTCGCCTGCACTATAGAATTGTACAGACAGAGTATACAATCGTGATAAATTCCTGTCTTAAACAGCATACAATCTAATCATTCGTGTCCATAGCACTAGAGGCTAAAGTAACTCGCACAGGATGCTGGCACTGGGTCTTACAGTGTTTTCCCACTTCAAAGACAGTGCAGTGGCCACTAAGTCACTCCTCGCCCAAAGCTGTTCCTATCACTAGTGGACAGAATGAGGAGGGAGAGAATAGCGTCCAGGCGTCACACCTAGATCCCAGTTTGAAGGGAGGGAGGGGTGTTCCTGTAATATTTTACATTCTGTCTGCGATGTGACCAAAATAATGTATTATTATTAACAGAATACATTTAGAATTTATTACCCAAATAACTTTCCTTGAACTGGAGTCTGGATCCAGCTGGAATAAAGATCCCCAAACGGTATGATTTATCATTATTTCTAACCGAGCCGACACCACCTTCTGCATGCACCACGAGCCCCGGCTCTTGGGAATTACGGTAATCAGTCCGCACAAACTCCGCACTCCCAAACTTTCCCCCACATGTCCCTCATTTTGCACCCTAATCTGCGGGACTTTGTGCGCAGCAAGAACAGAAAGCCCTTGGGATTCTCATCACCATTCCTTGTGCAAACAGGGTGTAAGTGACTCTGGGTGACTTAGGGCAGAGCTGACAGTGACATGGGACCGCATGGAAATACACACACACACACACACACACACACACACACACACACACACACACACACACTTTCCTAAATGTTACTTTTATGTCTGAAGCGCTTCTTCCCATTATGTGTTAATTTGTATTATTTGTTATTTATAGGATTGACACGTGTATTACTGCTGTGAAGCGCTATGTACACTAATGGCGCTATATAAATAAAGACGTACTGTATAGAGTTAGACTGGAGACCATGTATGTCCCACAGGAGCTGTTAGAGGAAAGCCCCCGCCAGCCCCGAGCAGCCTATTCAAATCCAAAAACATCCATATATTCCTTCCTGATCCCGCAGTTTGAGAGGAATTCCTGTTTATATTATACATGGAGCCGCTTAACCCTGTGTGTGCCAGGGCGATCAGCAGAGCGCTCATTAGCCAATTGCGAGGGTGATTTGTTTTGTATCAGCGTGACATTGTAAAAAATTCAACAAAATCCACTTTTTGGTCCAAAACCCCCTCTTGGTTTCAGTCCGTGTTCAGCACCATGTGCAGTATTTCTTGGTTAAAGATCACACGTGTTGCTCCCTAATTACTATGTATCAGCTTATTCTTGTACACAGGCGCTATATCCTGGGAGCGCACTATACACTTGTGGAAGGCGAGACGCTCCGTTACATCCCCACCTCTCCTCAATTAGAGCTGTGATTACGTTCCTACCTGTAGGGCAGTTTCTTCCCTCCCAATGCATCCATACATTTGGTAACCAGCAATTAGCCTCATCTGCTATGTAAATGAGCATAATTGCAATTAAAGAGTAAAAGACTTTAGTGGGCCCAAAGGGAAAACATGCAATTATTAGGAAGTCAGCAGCAGAGCGAGGTGAGGTGTGAACAAGTGTCTCTCCCGCTCGCCGCACTCAGGGTGCAAATGCCTTAAAACCTTTGGTAACGGAAGGGCAGGAAGTCAGGACGGGATTAGGCCAGGGCTGTTCATACGGATAGAGGGAGATGCACAGGGGGCTTTTCTAGGGCATGTGGCATCCTTCAGTAAAGGTTTTAGATACTAAACGTGTGTGTATCTATGTATATATATATATTATATACATACACACTATGACTGAGTACATACACTATTCGTATAATTATAGAGCTGCACTTCCACTTTTTTATTTCAGATTTTCTCTTATACAGTACTGACAGTATACACAGCGCTGCATATACAAATCTGCAGGCACAAGTAATCCCTGCCCCAAAGAGCTTGCAATCTACAGTAATTGTCATTACCTGAGGCCCCGGGAGATAAAGGGACTTTCCCAAAGTGACCAGGAGCCGAAACTGGGATTTGAACTGTTTTCCCCACCTCTGGCAGCGACCTTCTCACGGAGCTGCTCCTTCAGCTTTATAAGCAACAATGAAACATTTAAATATTAACCACATACAGCATTTCTTCCTACACGACTGTATAGCATTGAACCTCTCTCTCCAGTGTAAAGGAGCTTTGCATGGCAGTGCAGACCCCTCTGGCAGGGAAGGGGTTAATACGTGGCTCTCCCTCCATGCTGGCGCACGTCCCAGTGTTTGGGAAGGTCAGGGAAGGTTGCAGTGTAAGGAGGGCTCTTTAGTGCTCTCTAAATAAGAAAATAAACAGAGTATCGGGTTTCAGGCAGATCTGGCTCCTAATTAGGTCATCAGCGTTTGATGAAAAGGCACCATTATGGTTACGCTTCCACTCCAGGTCCCTGGTGGGAAATGTACGGATCGGTGATGTACTGTACATTTCTCCCCCTTCCACTAACCAAACACGTCCCTTCTCTTTTGGGGGGTGTACGCCTCCAAGGTTCCCTCTTACCCTGTGCTACGGAAGGCGTCTAAAATGCAAAGCCGTGCAAGGGTTAACAACACAGTCCTGGAATGATCACTTAATAAAACAGGGTCATCTAAAAAGCCTGTCCCTATCTCTGCAGTGACACATGCTGAAGGGGCTTATGGGACCCCGTGCCGACCCCCTCCCTTATAGGGTGACACAGGCTGTAGGAATCTACTATCCAACTAATGTTCTGGGTGTCTAAAACAAGGAACCTGTGACCCCCCCCCGTGTGTCCCTCCCACAGCACCTGTGACCCACCCCGTGTGTCCCTCCCACAGCACCTGTGACCCACCCCGTGTGTCCCTCCCACAGCACCTGTGACCCACCCCGTGTGTCCCTCCCACAGCACCTGTGAACCACCCCGTGTGTCCCTCCCACAGCACCTGTGACCCACCCCGTGTGTCCCTCCCACAGCACCTGTGACCCCCCCAGTGTCCCTCCCACAGCACCTGTGACCCACCCAGTGTGTCCCTCCCACAGCACCTGTGACCCACCCCGTGTGTCCCTCCCACAGCACCTGTGACCCACCCCGTGTGTCCCTCCCACAGCACCTGTGACCCACCCCGTGTGTCCCTCCCACAGCACCTGTGACCCACCCCGTGTCCCTCCCACAGCACCTGTGACCCACCCCGTGTGTCCCTCCCACAGCACCTGTGACCCACCCCGTGTCCCTCCCACAGCACCTGTGACCCACCCCGTGTGTCCCTCCCACAGCACCTGTGACCCACCCCGTGTGTCCCTCCCACAGCACCTGTGACCCACCCCGTGTGTCCCTCCCACAGCACCTGTGACCCACCCAGTGTGTCCCTCCCACAGCACCTGTGACCCACCCAGTGTGTCCCTCCCACAGCACCTGTGACCCACCCCGTGTGTCCCTCCCACAGCACCTGTGACCCACCCAGTGTGTCCCTCCCACAGCACCTGTGATGCACCCAGTGTCCCTCCCACAGCACCTGTGACCCACCCAGTGTCCCTCCCACAGCACCTGTGACCCACCCAGTGTGTCCACCACAGCAAGGTGACCGTGACCAAAAATAACCTAAGGCCTCGTTCAGGGTGCCAGAGGCAGGAGTTGGAGGGCGCGCGTTCGCGTGTGCGAGCAGCAGTCTGCTGGGCGATGTGTGTACATCCTCCCAGCAGACTTTTTCAGGAGTTGAGGAGGCGGGGAGGGGGCGGGGCTACAGAGGGGGAGGGGGCGGGGCTACAGAGGGGGAGGGGGCGGGGCTACAGACGGCAGCTTAGGGATCTAAGTTGCAGTCTTGAAATCATTCTCAAGAATGATTTCATTGGCTGCCGAGGTCCCAGTGACGCTGCTGCAGCTTCAAAAAACGACTTGGGTTGTTTATTGAAACTGTAGCCAGCGTCAACTCCGTACTTCGGAGACAGGGCAGCTGCTACCCTGACAACCAGTATTCAATTTGAATACTTTGTGTCCCACGGCAGCTCGCACGTCAGCACACCCTCCCTCCGAAGCCAGCACCCTGAAAGAGGCCTCAAGCTCCTGATTCTGCGTCTTCCCTGCAGGGGTCATGTCCTTCCATCCTGGGGTGACGGTGACACAGAAAATAACCCGTGGTCTTTCCCTTAATTAAAGAGCCAATCCAAGCGACACTTAAAAAATAAAAAATAAAATTTGATTTAAAATATGCCTCCTTTTTATTTTCCTTTGACATGTAATTACCTAAGCTGTCGATTGATTTGTTCTCCTGTGATTGATCAGCAAAGATCCTACTTCCCAGGGTTCACAAAATGGCTGCCTTTCAGTTTCAATCCTTCAGTCAGTGTAACTCAGCAGCTACAATGTATCCTGATATTACATATTTATTAACATTTTTTATTGTTAGGCTGCGTCCATACTGCGTGCGACCGCGCAGCACCAACAAAAGGGCCACACTCATTGAGGCAGGCCATAGAGCGTGCGACCGCGCAGCGCCAACAAAAGGGCCACACTCATTGAGGCAGGCCATAGAGCGTGCAACCGCGCGCACAATGAAGCGCGACGGCGTGGCAGATATTTCGCAAGACAAACAATTTTGTGTTTGTCGCGCGACAGCCGGGTCACGTGGGCGGCTCAGCCAATGAGGGCGAACCAGCCTCATGACATCACGGCCCCGCCTCCACCACGCCTCCCCGTCGCACGCGTCATAGAAATTCCAAAGGCCACGGATCGCTCAAGCTACAGGCGCACGCAACGCTACCCGCTCCTACTATATCCCACGCCTCACAGTTTGCAGATGAAACTGCAGAGATTATTGGCAACAAATGATCCCAAACAGGAAAGTGTTACACAGATCTCGCACTGCTGGGGAGGTGGCTAAACCCGCTGTAGAGATCAATGGATGCTCAGTATATTAAAACTCATTAAAAATGGCAGTTGAATAATAAAAATAAAAAATGCAGTGTGTATTATCTCAGGGGTGCGCCCCCCCTGCTGCTCTCCACCGTTGTTGCGCCCCCCTAACCTCGCACGTCGTCAAATGACGTCACGTGACCCGCAGTGCCATTTGCCATCACGTTACCATGGCAACCATGACGTCACATGACCCCGCAGCGTCATTTGATGCAGCGTTGCCATGGTCACGCGTCCTGAAGCCGGCTGAATCTTGGTAAGTAGAGGTTGCAGAGGCCTCGCACGGTGCCCCGGTATTTCATTTAAATGCCTTGGGGAAGAGCGTGGGACCTCTGCAACCGCCCCCCCCCCCCTGAGGGGCGCCCCCCCCAGTTTGCGCACCGCTGTATTATCTAATACTATAGAACGGATTCATTTAAACAAACACACATGTAGGATATTGCTGGGATTGCTCCTTTAACAAACAGGGTGACAGAGACAGAAGGCACGTGCATGGTCCCCTCAGTCTGTCTGTATCCCCACAGGGTGACAAAGTGACAAAAGGGACATCTGTCCATCAGAAAAGACAGAGTCATGAAAGTGAGAGAAGCAGGAACAACACACACACACACACACACACACACACACAAACGAACACACACAGATACACACATACACACACACAGATAAACACACACACACACATAAACACACACACAAACATACACACACACACACACACACACAGATAGACACACACACATACACACACACAGAAACACACACACACACACACACACACACACACAGATATAGATACATATTCACACAGATACTTTTTTCGGATGGGGGTGTTGTACATACAAAATCAGTCACATGCATACTTTACTATAATGTCAAAATGTATCAACCCGGGGGGTGGGGGTGGGGGCTGCAGCAACCCCCTTCCCCAGCACCCCTACTTCCAGCACCCCTAATTCCAACCTTTTTGGATCCCTACTTCCAACACCCCAGCACCCCTACATCCAGCCCCCCAGAACCCTTACTTCCAACCCCCATGCACACAGATACAGACTCAGATACACACACAGATACTGTACACACACAGACACACACAGATACAGACTCAGGCTGTGTCCCCGCTAGCGCTGAGCGAGCGGCGCTTGGCGAGGTGACTTGCATATATATATATAGATATATATATATATATCTATATATATATATGCAAGTCCCCGCTCATGCGATGCGCGGGCACACATGCTCACCGGGAGACACACACCCACAGATACAGAAAGAAAGAAGCCTGGAGCCCCTCAGCGACGGGGCACATGACCGCAGGTTCTAGGCTCCCCTCTCTTCCCTCCCCCTCCCCCACACCTTTGGTGCTGGTTCACATGCTGCTTCCCCTCCCCCGCCAGCTTGGCTGGATTGCATGCCGTTTCCCCTCCCCCAGTGTCACGGGGGGGGGGGGGGGGGGGGGGGGTCTAAGGGGATTCAAAGGAGCGCAGGGGAGGGAGCGCAGTCTGCTCCCTTGGAAGAAGTTCCCTTTGTTTGGGTAATACCATGACAATCGTATAATATATTGTACATTATGTTGTATTTTCTTCTTTTTCAGGAATAAGTATATATGGGAAGGACGCTGATCCGGGGAGTAATCTGATTGCCAATTCTTGGAGTCGGGAGGGAATTTATTTTCCCCTTGTGTAGTATGTCACTGGGGTTTTTTGTTTGTTTCCTCTGGATCAAAATAGTGTAGGTGTTGGGGGGGTGAGTGCACGGTAACCTTGCCAGCGGGGGCTCTATGGGGCAGATAACCCCTGAAGCCTTCGGGTGGGGAGCGAGTGGGCGGGGCTCATTTGTGCGTGATTCCCTGAGCCCAGTATCGCTTAACAGCCGGGCCAACGGGCGCCCGGCTTGGTGGGTGTGCGGGCCATGGTTGGGGTGCCAACGGGCGCCCGGCTTGGTGGGTGTGCGGATCATGGTTGGGGTGCCAACGGGCGCCCGGCTTGGTGGGTGTGCGGATCATGGTTGGGGTGCCAACGGGCGCCCGGCTTGGTGGGTGTGCGGATCATGGTTGGGGTGCCAACGGGCGCCCGGCTTGGTGGGTGTGCGGGCCTTGGTTGGGGTGCCAACGGGCGCCCGGCTTGATGGGTGTGCGGGCCTTGGTTGGGGTGCCAACGGGCGTCCGGCTTGGTGGGTGTGCGGGCCATGGTTGGGGTGCCAACGGGCGCCCGGCTTGGTGGGTGTGCGGGCCTTGGTTGGGGTGCCAACGGGCGCCCGGCTTGATGGGTGTGCGGGCCTTGGTTGGGGTGCCAACGGGCGTCCGGCTTGGTGGGTGTGCGGGCCATGGTTGGGGTGCCAATGCCTTTACCCAGGGGGAGAGCACGCTGGCAGGGTAGCACTCACCAAGGTTTATTATTATTTGAATACAGGATGGAGTATCTGTCTGGATTTGGCGTGGGTTGGGTGTTCGTTAACCTTGCCAGCTGGGCTCTATGGTGCAGATAACCCAATGGAGACATAGTATATGGCTCGGCTCCTCAAACCCACCGTAGCAAACTTGACACCCTCTACAATTCAATTTGTCGTTTTGTTCTCCAATGCAACTACAACACACATCACTGCGAAATGCTCAAAGAACTAGATTGGTCATCACTAGAGTCTAGGCGCAAAGTTCACCTTTCCTGTCTCACCCTCAAATACTTTCTGGGCAAGCTACCCAGCTACCTGAACAAGCTCCTCACCCCTACCACATGCAGTACCTATCACCTGAGATCAGACTCCAAAAGACTATTCATGGTCCCAAGACTCAACAAAGTATCCAGACGTTCCTCCTTCTCCTTCCGTGCACCCCAAAACTGGAACAACCTACCAGAGACTCTCATATCCACCACAAGCTTAAGTTCTTTCAAATCTAAGGCTGTCTCACACTTTAATCTGGTCTGTAACTGTTTCATACGCTCATAATATATATTTCTTTAACTGTGCATGCAATGTCTTGTATATAATGTATACCTTGTTCATTTATGTAACTGTATTTGTAACCATGTATTATTTTGTTTTACTCTGTGCCCAGGACATACTTGAAAACGAGAGGTAACTCTCAATGTATTACTTCCTGGTAAAATATTTTATAAATAAAACCCATAAAGCCTTGTGGTGGCTGGGGGTAGCGAGTGGGCGGGGCTCATTTGTGCGGGATTCCCTGGGCTCAGTCTCGCTTAATGGCCGGGCCATCGGACGCCCGGCTTGGTGGGTGTGCGGGCCTTGGTTGGGGTGCCATTGGGCGCCAAGCTTGGTGGGTGTACGGGCCTTGGTTGGGGTGCCATCAGCCTTTACCCGGGGGGAGAGCACGCTGGCAGGGTTGGCACTTACCAGGGTTTATTTGTGTAAATAAAGCCGTGCCCTTTGTACCTCCAGACCATTGTTGTGTATTTATTTATATGTGGGTTGGGGGAGGGAAGGGGAGCTTCCTCGCAGGCTCAGAGGTCAAGAGAGAGACACACAGATACAGAGAAAGACACACACACACACACACACAGATACAGAGACACACACACACAGATACAGAGACACACATATATACACACACATACACACACACACACACACAGAGACACACACACACACACACACACACACACACACACACACACACACACACACACACACACACACACACACACACACACACACACACACACACACAGAGACACATATATATATACACACACACACACACACACACACACACAGATACAGAGACACACACACACACACACACACACACACACACACACACACACACACACACACACACACACACACACACACACACACACACACACACACACACACACACACACACACACACACAGAGACACATATATATATACACACACACACACACACACACACAGATACAGAGACACACACACACACAAATACAGAGACACACACACACACACAGATACAGAGACACACATACACACACACACAGACACGCACACACACACACACACACACAGATACAGAGACACACACACAGATACAGATACAGAGACACACATATACACACACACACACACACACACAGAGACACGCAGACACACACACCAGGTCTCCACCAACCGCCCCAATGAACCAGCCCAGAATTGTACAGCGTGCGCTCTGGGCCCAAACTCTCCTGCTCCTCCTGCTCTTTGTTTGGAGAATTCGTGAGTAATTTGGTATCCAGACTCTGAGCAGCAGAGTATCTCACTAACCCTGAGATTAATCAGAGCCAACGCAAAGCTGCACAATGCCCTTTCCTGCTCCCAGACTCTGAGCAGCAGAGTATCTCACTAACCCTGAGATTACTCAGAGCCAACGCAAAGCTGCACAATGCCCTTTCCTGCTCCCAGACTCTGCTTATTTACTGGCACCCGGAGTCTGTCCCAGTCCATTTCTCAGACTGCTGCCAGAGGGGTCTATACCCCCACCTCTCCCCCCCTACTCCCCACCTCTCCCCCCTACTCCCCATCTCTCCCCCCTACTCCCCATCTCTCCCCTCTATTTCCCATCTCTCCCCATACCCCCCACCTCCCCCATACTCCACATCTCTCCCCTCTATTCCCCATCTCTCCCCATACCCCCCACCTCCCCCCTACTCCACACCTCTCCCCTCTATTCCCCATCTCTCCCCATACCCCCCACCTCCCCCATACTCCACACCTCTCCCCTCTATTCCCCATCTCTCCCCATACCCCCCACCTCCCCCCTACTCCACACCTCTCCCCTCTATTCCCCAACTCTCCCCATACCCCCCACCTCCCCCCTACTCCCCATCTCTCCCCTCTATTCCCCATCTCTCCCCATACCCCCCACCTCCCCCCTACTCCACACCTCTCCCCTCTATTCCCCATCTCTCCCCCATACCCTCCCCCTACACCCCCACCTCTCCCCCTACACCCCCACCTCTCCCCTCTATTCCCCATCTCTCCCCATACCCCCACCTCCCCCCTACTCCACACCTCTCCCCTCTATTCCCCATCTCTCCCCATACCCCCACCTCCCCCCTACTCCACACCTCTCCCCCTAAACCCCCACCTCTCCCCCCTACTCCCCACCTCTCCCTCTACTCCCCATCTCTCCCCCCTACACCACACCTCCCCCTCTACACCTCACCTCTGGAAAATAAATGATGTACATTTGATTTTAACAAAAAGTTGTATCCGCACAGAGCTAAGATAAAGAACGTAAAAACCCTCCAATATGTTTCTTAACCATGGAAATGTTACAAGTTTAATTTTAAAAAAAGGTGCCAGTCAGCAGCTTTAAACTTATTAAACACACCACTGCCATTAGTACACGTGTGCTCCAGGAAGGACTTGTTAAACCCCACGCATCTGAAGCTATTTGTTCAGTTACGAGAGATGTTCCTGATGTCTACACAGGGTTGCCACCACTCCGGGGTTGACTCGGAGACTACGGGCTTCAGCCACGTATCTCCGGGCTACGGGTTTAGCTGAAAAATCTCCGGGTGGCGGCGTCTCTCCCTGCAAATCCCGTCAACATGGCTGAGCCAACGGGTCACTGTGTGACGTCACGGGGGGGGGGGGGTCAATGGAAGATCACGAGATGCCGTGGCACCATATGGCGTCTCATTGTCATGGCAACTTGATGTCGCGTGACACCGTTATGGCAACGTGCGCCATTGGACATTACGGAGCCAGGCTGACTGGACCTTGCAGGGGGAGATGCTGCCGCCGGCGGTAAGAGAAATAAATATATAAAATGAATGTAAAAATATGTACTGTATTGCAAAAAGTCTCCGGGTTAGCCTTCACTAGAAAGTGGCAACCCTGTGTCTATATGGGCATCTGCTGTGTGGCACTCCCACAATGTGCCACACTAGCCACGGCCGGGCCTGTCAGGGGATAACCCCAGGCCTTCAGGAAAAGCCAGGACTGCAGTGGAGCATAAGCAGAGAATGTGAGCTGACAGTGCAGGGGAGCAGGCCTGCCAGAGATAACATCTATTGCTTGTAATGGGCCCTGATTAAAAAGGCCACGGGCTGAAGAAAGACCCCACAGACACGTATGTGTTTATTTATATACAGAGAGGGAAGGAGCTGGCGCAGGGACAGAGTCTACATCCACTGCACATTGTCTGCACCCCCCAGAGTTTAAAGAACAGTGAATGGACCCCCCACTCAGCACCACATGCTGCCGCACACAAAAGTAACAAGTATCCCTACACACCACTGCAAACATCTTCTGTTTAACTCTCCTTGTCGCATTACAGTCACCTTGGCTCCCATCTGATCTCAATCCCTTCTCGTGTTGTTAAATTCAGAGACAAGATGTACAGGGTAATATTTAATAACTTAATAATATTTACTAAACGGGCTATTCCATGAGAATACTGCAGCACCTTCTGTTCCATTCACTTGTTTACTTGAATGGGCCATACAGTATCTCCCAGCGCCGGACGGTATCTTGTGGATTACCACTTCTTAGCTAATCTGGGAGATAATGCTGGAAGTTGGTAATACTCGCACTGCTTCTCCTGACCCCGGAGCTCAGGATGGAGTGACCCTCCTGGATCACACCCTAAAATGATGTGTTTGCTGAGCGCCGGATAGTGAGTGGCGTCTGCTGCCGTCCACATGAAGACATGCAGCTACACGTATGTGAATCGGTCTCGTTCTGTTCCTGGAAACTCTTTTCAAATTGTTGAAGTGCAGTGAAGGATATTCCCAAGTCCCCAAAATGTGCCCTCTTGTTTGTTTATTTATTTGAATCTATCACTTAAGGCAGTGGCCGTGCTCCCTGAGTGAGATATGCGCAGTGGCCGCGCTCCTTGAGTGAGATATGCGCAGTGGCCGTGCTCCCTGAGTGAGATATGCGCAGTGGCCGTGCTCCCTGAGTGAGATATGCGCAGTGGCCGTGCTCCCTGAGTGAGATATGCGCAGTGGCCGTGCTCCCTGAGTGAGATATGCGCAGTGGCCGCGCTCCTTGAGTGAGATATGCGCAGTGGCCGCGCTCCTTGAGTGAGATATGCGCAGTGGCCGTGCTCCCTGAGTGAGATATGCGCAGTGGCCGCGCTCCTTGAGTGAGATATGCGCAGTGGCCGTGCTCCCTGAGTGAGATATGCGCAGTGGCTGCGCTCCCTGAGTGAGATAGGCGCAGTGGCTGCGCTCCCTGAGTGAGATATGCGCAGTGGCTGTGCTCCCTGAGTGAGATATGCGCAGTGGTCGTGCTCCCTGAGTGAGATATGCGCAGTGGCCGTGCTCCCTGAGTGAGATATGCGCAGTGGCCGTGCTCCCTGAGTGAGATATGCGCAGTGGCCGCGCTCCCTGAGTGAGATATGCGCAGTGGCCGTGCTCCCTGAGTGAGATATGCGCAGTGGCTGCGCTCCCTGAGTGAGATATGCGCAGTGGCCGTGCTCCCTGAGTGAGATATGTGCAGTGGCCGTGCTCCCTGAGTGAGATATGCGCAGTGGCCGCGCTCCCTGAGTGAGATATGCGCAGTGGCTGCGCTCCCTGTGTGAGATATGCGCAGTGGCTGCGCTCCCTGTGTGAGATATGTGCAGTGGCCGCGCTCCCTGAGTGAGATATGTGCAGTGGCCGTGCTCCCTGAGTGAGATATGAGCAGTGGCTGCGCTCCCTGAGTGAGATATGTGCAGTGGCCGCGCTCCCTGAGTGAGATATGAGCAGTGGCTGCGCTCCCTGAGTGAGATATGTGCAGTGGCTGCGCTCCCTGAGTGAGATATGCGCAGTGGCCGTGCTCCCTGAGTGAGATATGTGCAGTGGCCGCGCTCCCTGAGTGAGATATGCGCAGTGGCCGTGCTCCCTGAGTGAGATATGCGCAGTGGCCGTGCTCCCTGAGTGAGATATGTGCAGTGGCCGTGCTCCCTGAGTGAGATATGCGCAGTGGCCGTGCTCCCTGAGTGAGATATGCGCAGTGGCCGTGCTCCCTGAGTGAGATATGCGCAGTGGCCGTGCTCCCTGAGTGAGATATGCGCAGTGGCTGCGCTCCCTGAGTGAGATATGCGCAGTGTTCGTGCTCCCTGAGTGAGATATGCGCAGTGGCCGCGCTCCTTGAGTGAGATATGCGCAGTGGCTGTGCTCCCTGTGTGAGATATGCGCAGTGGCTGTGCTCCCTGTGTGAGATATGCGCAGTGGCCGCGCTCCCTGAGTGAGATATGCGCAGTAGCTGTGCTCCCTGAGTGAGATATGCGCAGTGGCCGTGCTCCCTGAGTGAGATATGCGCAGTGGCCATGCTCCCTGAGTGAGATATGCGCAGTGGCCGTGCTCCCTGAGTGAGATATGCGCAGTGGCCGTGCTCCCTGAGTGAGATATGCGCAGTGGCCACGCTCCCTGAGTGAGATATGTGCAGTGGCCGCGCTCCCTCAGTGAGATATGCACAGTGTCAGTGCTCCTTGAGTGAGATATTCGCAGTGGCCGCGCTCCCTGAGTGAGATATGCGCAGTGGCCGTGCTCCGAGTGAGATATGCGCAGTGTCCACGCTCCCTGAGTGAGATATGCGCAGTGGCCAGATTCCCTGAGTGAGATATGCGCAGTGGCCAGATTCCCTGAGTGAGATATGCGCAGTGGCCGTGCTCCCTGAGTGAGATATGCGCAGTGGCCGTGCTCCCTGAGTGAGATATGTGCAGTGGCCGTGCTCCCTGAGTGAGATATGCGCAGTGGCCGTGCTCCCTGAGTGAGATATGTGCAGTGGCCGTGCTCCCTGAGTGAGATATGCGCAGTGGCCGTGCTCCCTGAGTGAGATATGCGCAGTGGCCGTGCTCCCTGAGTGAGATATGCGCAGTGGCCGTGCTCCCTGAGTGAGATATGCGCAGTGGCCAGATTCCCTGTGTGAGATACTGTATGCGCAGTGGCCGCGCTCCCTGAGTGAGATGTGCGCAGTGGCCAGATTCCCTGAGTGAGATATGCGCAGTGGCCGCGCTCCCTGAGTGAGATATGCGCAGTGGTCAGATTCCCTGAGTGAGATATGCGCAGTGGTCAGATTCCCTGAGTGAGATATGCGCAGTGGCCGTGCTCCCTGAGTGAGATATGCGCAGTGTTCGTGCTCCCTGAGTGAGATATGCGCAGTGGCCAGATTCCCTGTGTGAGATACTGTATGCGCAGTGGCCGCGCTCCCTGAGTGAGATGTGCGCAGTGGCCAGATTCCCTGAGTGAGATATGCGCAGTGGCCGCGCTCCCTGAGTGAGATATGCGCAGTGGTCAGATTCCCTGAGTGAGATATGCGCAGTGGTCAGATTCCCTGAGTGAGATATGCGCAGTGGCCGTGCTCCCTGAGTGAGATATGCGCAGTGTTCGTGCTCCCTGAGTGAGATATGCGCAGTGGCCAGATTCCCTGTGTGAGATACTGTATGCGCAGTGGCCGCGCTCCCTGAGTGAGATGTGCGCAGTGGCCAGATTCCCTGAGTGAGATATGAGCAGTGGCCAGATTCCCTGAGTGAGATATGCGCAGTGGCCAGATTCCCTGAGTGAAATATGCGCAGTGGCCGTGCTCCTTGAGTGAGATATGTGCAGTGGCCGTGCTCCCTGAGTGAGATATGCGCAGTGGCCAGATTCCCTGAGTGAAATATGCGCAGTGGCCGTGCTCCTTGAGTGAGATATGCGCAGTGGCCAGATTCCCTGAGTGAGATATGTGCAGTGGCCGTGCTCCCTGAGTGAGATATGCGCAGTCACCATGCTCCTTGAGTGAGATATGACTCAGGGATGACACAGTCGAAGACTGAGCCTCTGATTGAGCCACCTGTGCTGAAGCAGGGACTGATTGAGCCACCTGTGCTGAAGCAGGGATATCCTGAAAACTTGACCTTATGGGCTGGAGCTGAGCGCCCTGAGGTAGGGTACATAGGCTCGCTACTTTCTATAAGAAAAGGAAGCTGTGGGGTGTTTGGAAGTACACCGAAGTACTCCCCACCACTATACACTGCATTACATTAATTTTCAGGATGGGAGTATAGATAACCCCCCCCCCCCCCCCCCCCCCACCACATACACAATCAGGAAATGCTGCTTCTATTTCCCCTGAGAACCTGTTTTTGTTTTGCATATATTATTTCCCCCTCAGCCTTGTCATCCTTCCCCGCAGATGGTAAATAATTCGGATACCCCGGCTTCTTATTGTGCTGCTGTCCAGAGCTGGGAAAATCACCCAGGACTTAAGCAATTGTGTCAGCGCAGGCACAGCAATATATCATCATCAAAACCCTGCTTAAAATGAAATTGGATTTCCAGTGACAGTTCGTGCAGTGATTCAGTGTAATTCCATTAGGATAGATAAACTTCAGCAAAGCCTGGGACGGGTACTAATACTTACAAATGCTGCCTGTTCTTACCAATATACCTGCAGCCGGTCCAGCACTTTATCCTACAGTTCAAGGGGAGCCTGTGACACACTTTGGGGGTTTCAGGGGGCTTTTTTTTACTGTGTCTGTAGGAGCAATTCTGCCTATAAATAAATGTCCTTGTTTAACTGGGACAGAAAAGCACAAGAACTGTAGATAAAACATAAAAAAACCCGCAGACACCAGAAATGCAACAAACTTGTGTTTTCTTCAAGTATAACCGATGTATGTCCCAGAGCAGCCGATGTATGTCCCAGAGCAGCCGATGTATGTCCCAGAGCAGCCGATGTATGTCCCAGAGCAGCCGATGTATGTCCCAGAGCAGCCGATGTACGTCCCAGAGCAGCCGATGTACAGTATGTCCCAGAGCAGCCGATGTATGTCCCAGAGCAGCCGATGTACGTCCCAGAGCAGCCGATGTACGTCCCAGAGCAGCCGATGTACGTCCCAGAGCAGCCGATGTACGTCCCAGAGCAGCCGATGTACGTCCCAGAGCAGCCGATGTACGTCCCAGAGCAGCCGATGTACGTCCCAGAGCAGCCGATGTATGTCCCAGAGCAGCCGATGTACGTCCCAGAGCAGCCGATGTATGTCCCAGAGCAGCCGATGTACGTCCGTCTCACGTAAGCGCAGCGTGCCCCACGTAAGCTTCCCAGGGGTTTGGAAGATTTACCCATACTGTACATGAATATTAGGCTGGGACCATGGCGCCTTCGCCCGCGCGGAGGCTGGGAGGTGACCCGCGTGAAGCGCGTGATTTCCCTGGCCATGGTGGACGGCCCATGGGGGCGTTCCTAGGGGTGTGCCGCTGATGTCACGGGTTGGTTCGCCCACATTGTGTGAACCGCTCACGTGACCAGCCTGTCGCGCCAAGAAATCAGTTTCAACTGATTTCTTGCGCAACGCGCACCCCCTTCCGCTTCCGCGTGCACGCGGCCCTTGGACGCGGTCACTGTCTTAAGGCAATCTGATCGCTCAGCGTGCGGACACCACCACACGGTCTGCGGCACCTTGGCCCTAGCCTTAGGCAGCCTCCATACTGGTTCTGACGGCGCGAGCGATGTCGCCCGCTCCAAAATCCAAACCAATGGAGCCAGTGCGAATGTGCATAGTGAGTGCGTGCGCGGCGAGGCGACCGACGGCCCGGTCACGTGCGCGGTTCAGCCAATGAGGGCGAACCGCTCACGTGACGTCACAGGCCCGCCCTCACCACGACCCCATCGCGCAAACCTGCAGGGCACGGATCTCGGCAAGCACAGGCGCGCGTGACGTCAGGTTTTTTGCTAAACTTTGTGAACCAGAAGAAATGTGTCTCTTTTGTTTCCTGAAACATTTCACAAAAATCGGCAACCTTTGCAAAAAAATTAAAAAATCACGAAACATTAAAGGTCAGCGTACAAGGTCAAAGGGCCCGTTATATACTGCCGTATTCTGGTGAGCAGTGGCAAACTTCTAGTGAAATTCTGGCAACGTTGGCAAATGTTATGACATTTTGTAGCACAAAATGTGACGTAAGAAAACGTGACAAATGTTGCTAAATTGAAACATGTGAAGACATTTGCAAATCTCTAATAATGATGAAGATTTATTTCAGTTGAAGAAGATTAGGGGAAAAATGACTGTTTGAAGGTCCAGTGTGGTTTCATACTGACCCTGGTCCCGTTCCTGGGGCTCGGTATCAAGGTAATTTTGCAACAAATAAAGTTTCAATGTTACCATTTCTTTTAGCTCAGTTGCATTAAATATAAAATGCCGTTTCCTGCGCGTGACGCAGACTGTCCGTGGCCTGAGAATTACATCACCGAAAAGCAGCAATTCCGGCAGCTTGTTTTTTTTAGAATAGCGTAGGAACAGGGGGTCCTCTGGAGCAGAACCCCATTATTTTCAGCTCCATGGTTACCAAGATGGGATGGAGAGATGGCACAAGGAGATGGCACGGGCAGATGGGCGGGGAGATTGCGCAGGTAGATGGCACGGGAAGATGGTGCGAGCAGATGGCTTGGGGAGATGGCACGGGAAGATAGTATAGGAAGATGGCACAGGGAGATGGCATGGGAAAATGGTACGGGAAGATGGCACAGGGAGATGGCATGGAAAGATGGAACAATGGAGATGGCATGGGAAGATGGTACAGGAAGATGGCACAAGGAGATGGCATGGAAAGATGGAACAATGGAGATGGCATGGGAAGATGGTACGGGAAGATGGCAGGAGGAGATGGCACGGGAAGATGGAACGATGGAGATGGCATGGGAAGATGGTACAGGGAGATGGCATGGGAAGATGGTACGGGGAGATGTTATGGGAAGATGGCACGAGGAGATGGCATGGGAAGATGGCGTGGGTAGATGGCACAGGGAGATGGCATGGGAAGATGGAACAATGGAGATGGCATGGGAAGATGGTACGGGAAGATGGCAGGAGGAGATGGCATGGGAAGATGGAACGATGGAGATGGCATGGGAAGATGGTACAGGGAGATGGCATGGGAAGATGGTACGGGGAGATGTTATGGGAAGATGGCACGAGGAGATGGCATGGGAAGATGGCGTGGGGAGACAGCACGGGAAGATGGTATTGGGAGATGGTACAGGGAGATGGCATGGGAAAATGGTACTGGGAGATTGCATGGGACGATGTTATGGGGAGATGGCACAAGGAGATGGCATGGGAAGACGGCACGGGAAGATGGTATTGGGAGATGGTACAGGGAGATGGCATGGGACGATGTTATGGGGAGATGGCATGGGAAGACGGCACAGGAAGATGGTATTGGGAGATGGTACAGGGAGATTGCATGGGACGATGTTATGGGGAGATGGCACGAGGAGATGGCATGGGAAGATGGCACGGGAAGATGGTATTGGGAGATAGCACATTGACAATACCATATCACAGACCTCACACAACCTTCTCCCCATACCCCCCCCCCCCTTGCTCAGGCACAGGGACCAGTGTTTGTTCTCGTGTTTTTTTCTGATTATTCCCGGAATACATGATTCACGCCTTCAGCAACATTTTGGCTTGTGGCCTCATTTGCAAACGTAATTTACAGCCATGCTGCTGGGGCCTCGTGTGTTGGGATCACAATATATCAGACACAGAGCTGGAACAGCTTCCCAGCTCCGGGTGCTATATTTATATACATATACATATATACATATATACATGTATATATATATATTTATTTTTTGGTTTGGTGCTACTGTTCACTATGAAACATCCAGGCATAATATATACCACAGCAAATATGGAAATGTTTTTAGATTCTATTCCCCTCTGGCTTGTCTCATTGTATGTTCATCAATAGGCTTATTGCAGCTATGTAAATCTAACTAGTATTTAATGGAGCTGTTAATCCTATCAAGGAGCTGCCAAGGGATTGGTGTGGGAGGAAGTACAGTGTGGGGCTAGATAAAAAGGCAGAGAAAGGCAGCATTGCATCCTCAGGATCCCCTGAAAATACCTAGGCAGCACAAAAATAAAATGTATGACCATCTCCTTGTACAGTTTCTCCTCTTTAGAATACACAATGCCACCAAACCCTCACTGACTGCTCTGGAAGCAATACCCCCTGCCGTTATTGTGGGGTACAGGGCAGTGGGGAAACCCCTCCAGCACCAAAAATGTACCCCTATATCCAATGCCTGTAGACAGCTGGGCTGGCCACTGTCCAGTGAATTAGGGGCAGCTCTGCTTCTTAATAGATGTTGGTGATTATGTATCAGTCTGAGGACTGCTAAACCCTGGGCAGAAGTGGAGCTTGAAAACACTTTAGAATTATCCCTTAAATGTTCCACTAAGGTGGAATGCTGACCGTGCAATTATGTTGCTGTGCAGCACATGGTAATCTCCAAATGACTTTATTATAACCTGATTAAAGCGGGGTAAAGAGGCACAGATATGTACATGGATTTGTCTGAAACAGAGTGTGTGAAAGTGACTAAGCCTGGGATTGAACTCACAGCCTGGAAGACCCAGCCCAAATGTGTGTGTGTTGGGGCGGGGAAGAGATGGCGGTCAGGAGGATGGAGGGGACACCCTGAGAGCAGCAGTGCTTTGTATGAGCACAGAGGAGCGGTCTGTGAATGTTTATGTCCTGTGTGGAGGAATGTGCAGCTGTCGGGTGGCACTACACAGGCATGAAATGAATAAACAGGTACATAGCGGTTAGTCTGCAGACCAACAGTCACTTTACTTAACCCTCCCATTTGGGGAGTTGCCAGCTGTACTCACAGACCCCATCAACAGGGCAAAGAGATGGCGGGAAGGCGCTGGACTTGTGGAATAGTGCGGGATGAATCCGTGCAGCCGCTGCCAAGATCACAAGAGCAAAATATTGCCATACAGAAATGTATTTGTGTAACACAGAAATAGAAATTCCCAACCACGAGCCACGTGCCACACCCCACGTCCCCAGTCTGCCCATCTTCTACACACCCTGCTCCATCTCCTACCACGTGCCACACCCCACGTCCCCAGTCTGCCCATCTTCTATACACCCTGCTCCATCTCCTACCACGTGCCACACCCCACGTCCCCAGTCTGCCCATCTTCTATACACCCTGCTCCATCTCCTACCACGTGCCACACCCCACATCCCCAGTCTGCCCATCTTCTATACACCCTGCTCCATCTCCTACCACGTGCCACACCCCACATCCCCAGTCTGCCCATCTTCTATACACCCTGCTCCATCTCCTACCACGTGCCACACCCCACGTCCCCAGTCTGCCCATCTTCTGTACACCCTGCTCCATCTCCTACCACGTGCCACACCCCACGTCCCCAGTCTGCCCATCTTCTGTACACCCTGCTCCATCTCCTACCACGTGCCACACCCCACGTCCCCAGTCTGCCCATCTTCTGTACACCCTGCTCCATCTCCTACGTTTCACCTTCCTTTGAATTTCTTCACTGCACATGCTGTGCTGGAAGTCTGCTCAGTGCATCCTGAACATTTGCTCAGTAGATGGGTGCCAATAAATGTCCCACATTTCAATATATATCAAATAGTCCCCGGCCCGGTTCTTTCCTCAGTTTATTCATAGACTATAGAAAACATCTGTCGCAGCATCTTTCAGCCGGTTACATCATTCAGGCGCACTGTATAGAATTTAGTATAGAGGGGAGAATCCTTAGCTTGGCTGTGCTTAGCTTGGGTGTTAAATGATTCTGAACTCTATAAATCCAAATGTAATCTTTATACATTTTTCCTTAGCCAGTCTAAACATAGCAATCCCTGTTTTCTCAGTGTAAGCCCAAAATGTTCTTAGTTAATCATCTAACACTAGAACACTGTTTCTTCATTTACTTTGATTATTAGAAAACTCTTCTTTGTTCTGTCATTAAGGAACATACAGTAGGACTGACTATAGTTACTTATCTTTTAAGACCCATCTCTATTGTATTATCTTACTAACTATTTAACTAACCTTTGAATCCAAACTCAAGAGCATATACTATTCAACTCAGCAGACATTAAATATACCAAGTTTCTAAGTCACATAAAGCATGTCTACACCTGCCTGTCTTCAGACTGATTTATCTTATCTTTGCAGAGGCAGCTAATCATTTTACAATATCATTTCTAACTTAATACTAAATTACTTATTTTAACTAATTACATGCTGAATATATATGTATATAGAGAATATAGCATGTGACAGTAGGAGTAGCCAGCCTCACATAATAAAGGTAAAGCCCGGTTGGCTGCCCCAAAACCGTGTGTAATGCCCGCCTCTGTGAGGCTCATTTTGGCCTGTATACCGTGTATTGTGTTTAACCTTTTAAAGAAGAGAGCTAATCACTGTGTGATATCTGGAGGGGAGAAAACTGTGTGTCTTGGGGAACCGGGATTGTATAAAGCACTTTATTCCCTGTGGTAGTGTTTTCCCCGCACAGTTAGCAAGTTAGCAATGTCCTGTGTGTTGCTCGCATTTCTCCGTGTGCAGACACAGTAATTCACTTAGCTGGGCTTCATACAGAGAAATGTCGGTTCGTGACAGAGCTTGGGAGGGGCTTGAGTACCTGGACAATGGTGAGTGGGGAACTGCTGAGACTCAGGTCCGGAACTGGTTCTTGGCTGTGCAAAGCCTTTGTTCTCCAGGACGCTGAGGCACCAGCCCCGCAGGGGGTATGGGGCTGGCCAGGGGAACCGTTGCCGGGTCTCAGTCCCATAGGCACGATTTCCATTGGCCAGTTCGAATTTCCCACTCGCCAGCAGCTCATCCCCGATGGGCGCTCCAGAGTGCCTAAGCCAGCCCCTTCTCTAATTGGTGCAGCTGGACGAGCCCTCATCCTCCGATTGGCTGCACCATCACGAACCATGCTCTGATTGGTTGGCGGTCTCTGCTCCATGGAAAAGATAGGAGACCGAGGGCTATGTAAGGGGCACAGCGATCTGAGTACCAGAAAGAGTATGGAGTTGATCCCGAGAGATCTTGGAGCGTGAGACGGAGACTGTGACATCACGAATGGCGGAATATTAGAAAGTGCTATTGGAAGAATAGCACTGAGAAGAGAGAGAAGAAGCTTTTCAGGGCAAGCCTACTGAAGCAGGCCCCTGCACCTAGTTGAGGCTAGATTCTTCCCCCTCAGGCCCCAGAAGGTGAGTGTTACACCGCGATTGTGTGATTTCTCTGTTTGCTGGCTTACCAGAATAAACTTTTGTTTATTCAACTATTGTGTCCTGTCTAGTGATATTGATCCCGGTGGTAAAGGTGTTAAAGTTCTGGTCTCCCGTGACACAGCATAATTAATATTTAGACTAGAAATCATCCTGTCTTCACATCCCCATCCCATTTAGTAAGGAAAGAATTTGGCATTCTTCTGCAAACAAGCACAGCACTGTTGTATCTCATCAATGAGTTTGTATATTCTGTCACCCCTCCCAGTCCTGTGGGCTGCCTGTGTGTTCTCCCCAATCTGACACCTAACCTCAGCCTCATGACTCGTGACCATCCCGGGTGTGGCTCAGATACATCGATCCCCGCCGTACAAGCCAAGCTCGGAGCACCAATAAATAAAATGTTCTTCCATAAAGCAGGCTGTAAACCTCACTGATTCTTATGTGTGAGAATTATGGTTATTTATATTACTGTTGTCAAAAATACACTTTCTGGAATTGAAAAACAGCCGCTGGCGAGGGGGGATTTTAACCCCATCAAAGCCAATGATGCCAGCTACGCACACACTGGGGTGAACACAGGCACAAAAACAGGTATTATTGTGTTGTGTTTATTTATATAGCGCTAGCCAGTGTACACAGCGCTTAACAGAGATAATATACAAGACATAATACAGGGAACATTAATATTAATACGTTTATAATATATAAAAGGAAACACTGGGGAAAGGAGTCCCTGTCCTAAAGAGCTTACAATCTAACTGGTGTATTGGAGACCCAGAGACAGAAGGAGTACATGCAAGTGCCAGGTTCATAGTGCAAGTTCAGGAGGGTGTGAGCTTGTGCAGGTGGTCAAGTGGTCCTGGTACACCACTATGGAAATGCTTCAATGTAAAGGTGTCTTCAGGCGGGTCTGGAAGATAAGGAGGGAGGGATGGAAAGTGAAGGGGAGAGAGTTCCAGAGGATGGGCGCAGCATGAGAGAAAGATGTCAGGCGAGACAAGAGGGACAGAGGAGAAGGAGCAGATGGATACCGAAATAGGAGAGCAGAGATATAAGGAGAGTAGAAGAGGAGATAGGAAATATCATGGGAAGCCGGATAAGGAATATGAGGGAGAGGGAGAGTAAGATATGGAGAGAGGGAGGTAGAGACAGACCTTCGAGAGTATAGTATCTATAGGAAGTAGTGCCGTACCCCGATCCAACATAATGTAGACCATCATTTAATAGCAATATCGAGGAACGGGTAGAAATACTCATCTGTGAGTGAATCACATCTCCTTGCTCCCCATGCTTCTGGCTGCACTCGGGTTCCGCGTCCTGTGGGTATGATGCACTGCAATGCCGGTGTCTCCCAAGGCCTTCCTTCAGTGCAGGTATGAAGCTGCAGCAACCACCATCATAAGGACCCTATACCTAATCATCACTTTTATATTTACCACCATCATCATTATTTTACTTGTCATTTTATATCACGTTTTATGGATTATTCATTTATTTTCTCAAACATGATCGTACCCATCAGTTACAAGGGTGCTTTCATTTCTATTGTTACAGATCTCAGAGAGAAGTACAGTGGTTTCCAACCTTTTTTTGGTTAAGGAACCCTATAGTTATATTGTGAAATTCTGCGGAACCCCAACTCTCTCTAATATCACGTATGAGATCTGATGCATTGAAAGGAACCCCAACCCTCTCTAATAGCGTCTGAGATCAGATGCATTGTAAGGAACCCCAACCCTCTCTAATTGCGCGTCTGAGATCAGATGCATTGTAAGGAACCCCAACCCTATCTAATAGCGTGTCTGAGATCAGATGCATTGTAAGGATGCCCAACCCTCTCTAAGAGTGCGTCTCAGATCAGATGTACTGTAAGGAACCCCAACCCTCTCTAATTGCGCATCTGAGATCAGATGCATTGTAAGGACCACCAACCATCTCTAATAGCGCGTCTGAGATCAGATGCATTGTAAGGAACCCAAACCCTCTCTAAAAGCGCGTCTATGATCAGATATATTGTAAGGAACCCCAACCCTCTCTAATAGACTGTCTGAGATCAGATGCATTGTAAGGAACCCCAACCCTCTCTAATAATGCGTCTGTGATTAGATGCATTGTAAGGAACCCCAACCCTCTCTAAAAGCGCGTCTATGATCAGATATATTGTAAGGAACCCCAACCCTCTCTAATAGACTGTCTGAGATCAGATGCATTGTAAGGAACCCCAACCCGCTCTAATAATGCTTCTGAGATCAGATGCATTGTAAGGAACCCCAACCTTCTCTAATAATGCATATGTGATCAGATGCATTGTAAGGAACCCCTTCTTCTGTATTTGGTACAATTTTCAAATTACCTGAACATTACAGGGGACCCTTTAGGGATGCCCGGGGAACCCAACGATTCCTAGGAAGCCAGGTTGAAAAACGCTGGAGTAGTAGGATTCTTATGTTTCAGTACAAAGGACTGTTTGGAAAGTTCTATACCAGCCCATTGTTTCTCTATGGGAGTCGGCAGCACAAATATACTGTGAGGCTACCAGCAGCATGCTAATAACATTCTCAATGGACATGCTTCATTATAGAGCAGTACTGAGAATGCCATGTGCAGTCCCAGCGGCTTTTGCCATCTCCCTTCTCTGCTCTTTATATAGAAGCAAGTTTAGCAAGATTTTGTATATAATGCAGTATATAGTGTAGTATGTCATGCGGTATGTAACCATACTCTCTTTATTACTGCATACTGTCATGTCTCACAGTTCATTGTACTGTGCTGCCCAATATGGTGGCTTATTATCTAGTATATATGTTGGAAAGTTGTTTGTCTGGTCGCTGTGCAGCATTTGGACACCTCCTAAGATTTCGTAACAACATTTTGCACGATGGTTCCTGAGATCAAGGAGCATGTTTTTGTTTGTTTGGATACAATCGGACACCATTTTGAATCAAGATGGCGGACTGAAACTTTCAAAACTGCACTGACTTTAAACAAATCCGGCAGGATTGTATTATATATACTGTATATACAGTGTATACATAGGTTTCATGGTCTTGGAGCTAAGGCTCTGACAGATGGGCTCTTTTATTACCATACATATATACCTTATACACAGACACACCATACACACAGACAGATATACTTACATATATATTCAATTGAAAAACGTTCAAGTGTAGGTAAGGTTTGTAAGGCAAACCCTTCAAAGTCTGGACATGTCGCAGTTAAGGTGACACACATCCTTTACTCCCCCCCCCCCATGCTTTGCTGATGTCACCATACATGACATCACATATGACATCAGAAATGATATAACTGATGACATCACATAAGACATGATCCCACCAAATCAGGGATTGGAATCCCACTGAACTTGCCCACCTCATCGAGCTATTAAATAAGTAACAGTCAAAATAATAATACCGCACCATTATTAGCATGTATGCTAATAGTATTCTTTAACCCTTTCAGTGCCACTGGCTCCGGCAATGCAGAGAGGGAATATTTAGGTTATTTAATTCAAGCGCTTGAAGAAAACAGTGGGTTACTTTTAATGGCCAGAGGTAACAGGAGCTGTGAGACCCTCATCTTAATACAGGGGTGGGCAACTTCAGTCCTCAAGGGCCACCAACAGGTCAGGTTTCAAGGATATCCCTGCTTCAGCACAGGTGGTGCAGACATTCTGACTGGGCCACTGGTTGATCTACCTGTGCTGAAGCAGGGATATCCTGAAAATCTGACCTGTTGGTGGCCCTTGTGGACTGGAGTTGCCCATCCCCTGGGTTAACCTATTCACTGCCCTTGCATGCAGCTCCTTAACAACTAGACTGACTCATTGTGTACAATGGGCTGAGCCCAACAGGACCTATATTTGATTATTTACAGGACACAGGCTGGTGCCCCCATTGAACGAAGGAAAGCTGTGTCAGTGGGCCCCGGAGAGGGGGAGATGTGCCGTGTCTGGGGCCCCTGGCCCCCCGGTGGGCAGAGCTCGCAGAGCAGCTGTTCCTGGGGACGCAGCGATTAGCGGGCTGGTAATAAGGATGCAGCAGCTTGCAGGCATCCTGCAATGGATGTGGGTAATTATAAAGATCCCCGGGGAGAATAATGACACCAGACAGGCGCATCTCTGCAAACTGCGGGGGCATAATTAAAGCAGTGGGGGAGGCTCTTAATGAGGGTAAAGAGAAGCAGATTTGGGTTCAGATGGGGGAATAAAACAGGGTCATATGACGGAGGGATCACCCCCCCCCCGAGATCACCCCCCCCCCCCTCATGCAAAACACCAATGGCACCCAGATTTCCCCATTTCCTACCTGCAGTGTTTAAAGGGATGTATACAGTAGGTTAGAGAGGTGGCACGGTGTAGTGGTTAAGGCATTCATCTTGCACACTTACACTCTCTCTCTCTCTCTGTCTGTCCCCCTATTGGGTCTCAAACTTTTCTATACTGCAGCCCACTTAAATTATTCGGAAAACCATTAAACTCAACATATTTTATATATTTGCAGCCTTTAGTGCACAGACGGGGGATGGGGGCACAATCTGAGAGCCACTGCCCTAATATTGAGCAAAGTGTGGTATAACACAGGTGCATCGCTACACTTCTCCCTACAATGCACAGAACGGGTGTGAGCCTTCCTCATTTATCTCCCCATCCTCCAATTCCGTGGGTAACTATCGCCCCTCTCTGGAGGCTGCATCTTTGGTTTCTTGGGGATAACAAAGTGTCTGAGTGTCATTTCTTATCAGGGAATGTGTCGGGTACCTGGTTGTAAATTCAGCTGTTTCTGCCAGAAGTGTCAAGGTGAGGAGGTACTTCAATAGCAGGTGATATCCTTCTCATTTGCACTTTTTACTGAGTCCAAGTACAGGTAAAAAAGACACCAAAACGCATCACCTATAATTGAAGCATTCATTCAATATCGTACAATTGCCCCCAGGACTGACAGCTACCAGAACCTATTCCATGCAGAACATTGTCCTAATAATGCCAGTGGGACGGCAGATCCCCGCTCCCTCCTGGGCTGTGCTGCTGTCCAGCGCAGGAGACCCGAAGTGAGAACACTTCACATGTTCTCGCTGCCAGCGGGGAGCTTTCAGCGCTGCTCGTTCAGCATTTTTAGAACAGCTGGAGGCCTGAGGATAACATTCCTCCAGTGCCACTGTATGTATTTCATACGGGATATGGAACAATATAGATCCTGAGCTCAGCTTGATGGGAAGTCAAGAGTGTGGTGTTTCATGAGGCAGAATATGACTCCAGATTATCAGACACAGACTCAGACAGTCCTGGGTTTATATCTACTGTAGGGTGACCTCCATCATGGACAGGCTCAGACAGTCCTGGGTTTATATCTATTGTAGGGTGATTTATTGACTGCAGATTACCAGGGACAGGCTCAGACAGTCCTGGGTTTATATGTAATGTAGGGTGACTTCTTGATTGCAGATTACCAGGGACAGGCTCAGACAGACCTGGGTTAATATATAATGTAGGATTTGAAAATCCACCCCCCCCATGGCACTTACATGTGGTAGCTGCCTCCTTGTTGCCGCCCTCCTTCTCGATTCGAATCCCAGCGTCACGGCCCCACATTGCCATGGTAACGCAACGTCGCGAGACGCCGTGTGACGACACTTTGGTGATCTCTGCGGTGTCATCTAGAGCTGGGATTCGAATGGAGAAGGAGGGTGGCAGCAAGGAGGCGACTGCCACATGTAAGTGCCTTCCCACCAGGCCCGAGACAGGGTTGCCTGGTGTCCGGTATTAAACCGGAGTGCCCGGTATGTGGTTACTCTGTTCGGTAAAAAATGAGAGGTAATGAGTGTCACAGTAATTTATGACAAGGTTATAATATACACACCAAAAATATAACTGGGTTGAATTGAACACGACTTAGATATGATAAATTAGAGTTTTATTCCTTAAAGAAGGTGAACACACAAGATATACAAAGAACAGGCAAAATATAGACACTTACTTAGGGTTGGAATGGGGATGATGAAGTAATCAGGAGCCAGGATTAGCAATTCATCAGCAATCACGAAAATACACAAAACACGAGGAACACTGAGGATAGGCTGGACACTGGTTTATATGCAATCTCCAGGCTATACCTTATTATTGAGTTCAGGCTATTGGAGAACAATTACCTGCACCCAATCTCTCCTTACCACCTCACCTGAGGGGCACCTTAACACCTGCCCACTGGTGGGTAATATTCTAAACAGGGGGCTTACTTCCTCAGCCCCCCTCCCACAAGCCTAGCGTCTTCCAGTCTAGCTGGGCCAGGATACCCTTTGTTCCAGGTGTGAATTACCACAATTAATCTCAAGCACCCATGTCCTGCATTCAGTTGTGCTTGCATACACAAGCAGGGTGGGGGAGTCTTTGATCAGGAGTTTTATGATCGACCATTTGTCTGCCATCCTGACCTATTAACATAGCAGATGGGCTCTGAGTTCTCAGACCAGACCCAAAATACAATTCATAGTTTAATATCTTCACATATCAAAATAATCGGTTCTGTTGGGCCCAGTGGGCTGATACTTTCCAATCCCACATGCCGGAGGGGGTTCTACATAGTGGCCAAGTTTCTGCTCCCTGCGACCCCCAGAACCGGAGATACACCAATGCAGGTTAAAACACTTTTTTTAATACAGGATTCTTCCCTTTAAAAATGAATCTCTGCTTTTCACTCTTTCCTCATTGAAATCAACGGGCTCCGCAGCCATAGACGTTCAATGGAGCAACTCCGCCGTTGAAGTCAATGGGTTCCGCCGCCATAGACTTTCAATGGGGCAACTCCGCCATTGACGTCTATGGGACTTCTCCGCCATAGCCTTTCAATGGGGAAATGCCGCCATTGATGGCTATGGGGAAACTCACCAATCTTTCCCTTTGCCCACACTCCGTCTGGTTGTTCGGAGAGGGCTGGGAATGGCCATGCATTCATGCCGGAACCTTGGCTACATGTAACCCAAATCCCAGCCCTCTGGTCCTCCCAGAACCGGAGATATGGACTTACACTTTTTACTGTTTTGGACTTAGCCGTTTTCACGCCACGCGATTTTCTCCCATTGGAATCAATGGGCGGCGCCGCCATAGGAAATGCATGGGCGAGCGCCGCCATTAGATTCAATGGGACCTCCGCTCCGCCATTGAAGTCAATGGCGCGACCCTCTTGTTGAGCTCGACCCTTTACGGGGGTCCTGGATTCTCGGACCCGGTGGTGGTCGAGTGTGGGGAGGCCTAGGAGCTAGGGGCAAAAATAATTTTATTTCTAGGTGCCCTAGAACCTAAGGTTCCCACGCCAATTGTCGATGAACTTGAACTCAGTGATAAAGCTCTCTTCAAAGACAAGGTATCCGCTTTTGCGGTCTGCGGTTTGGATGGCTGCCAACCTGTTCCTGGAGGTCGGCATCGAGTAATCCCCATTGAAGTCAATGGCCCCATTGACTTACAATGGAAACCGCCGCTCCTCCTCTTGGACGCCCCCTGCTGGTCTCCGCTAGAAACAGGTCCAAAACCGCCAGATCTGCCATTGGAATCAATGGAGCTGCAATGGTGACCTATGGAAGGCTGCAAAATGGAGCCTGAAAAGGCGGGAAAAGGG
Source organism: Ascaphus truei (assembly GCF_040206685.1). Taxonomy (NCBI): domain Eukaryota; kingdom Metazoa; phylum Chordata; class Amphibia; order Anura; family Ascaphidae; genus Ascaphus; species Ascaphus truei. Next base: position 3,904,436 of record NC_134491.1, read on the forward strand.
AACAAAGTGCTACAATCACTGAATTAACATTAACCCCTTCCCTCCCGCATCAACCCCAGTGTATGTGTTGGTGCAAACACTGGGATGAGAACAATACATTTTTTCAGAAGAATATACAGTTGGATGCTGAAGCAAGGTAAAAACACATTACTGGACCACAGTCCAGTTAACCCCTTGCTTCCCAAGTGAGAGCAGGGGGTGGCCAAATGGAGTGTAACCCCTTTAATGCCGGGCCAAACCCCCTCTCCCATGACAATGGGAGCCCTAACACTAGGGGAAATAGGTGAATTTTGGAGTCACTGCGGACTGTGGATTGTATTCTCTCCTTGACAGCTGTTTGTTCTGTGTAATTTGTGGAGTTATGATATTTGGCGCTGTTGTTTTATATTTTTGGATCCTGGTGTTAAATTGGTGGTATCACGCTCCCATCCCCCTTTTTTCTCTTTTTCTATATCCCTTCCCCTATGTTTTTTTTCAAAAATGTAAATAAAAAATAAGTTACAAAAATAAAAAGTGTGAGGTAATGCCACATACAGTTATATGTGGCCGTTATTACCTCTCTGGACTTAATACGGGGCGGCTGGAAATGCGGGGTTTCCCCCGGGCAGGGAGAGAGCAGGGCTGCTTCTGCTAGGGGGCTGGGCAGAGCGGAGGAAAATCATGGAGCAGAGACAGGTGAGGGTGAGAGGGTGAGGTGAGAGAGGATGAGAGAGGGGTAAAAGAGGATGAGGGGCGGTGAGAGAGGATGAGAGAGGGGTAAAAGAGGATGAGGGGCAGTGAGAGAGGATTGAGAGAGGGGTAAAAGAGGATGAGGGGTGGTGAGAGAGGATGAGAGAGGGGTAAAAGAGGATGAGGGGCGGTGAGAGAGGATGAGAGAGGGGTAAAAGAGGATGAGGGGCGGTTAGAGAGGATGACCATTACGTCATTTGTTCTAAATTTCACTCCAAGCGTGCACCAATTTGCATCAATTTGCACCATTTCATATTCTATTTCCTAAAAAAGCATGGGGAGGGCACTCCCTCCCACACCCACTCCCTCCCAAGACCCCTCCCCAGATTTTTTACAAAACAGAATATAAATTGGTGCAAATTGGTGAATACTTGGAGTGAGATTTTGAAAAAGTTACATAACAGTCAGGTCATTTATAAATAATATTCTTCCTCACCAACGATTCTCGGACCTTTCACCATTTTGTCCAGTATTTTTGGACAAGCCACCTGGCACCCCTAGCCCGAGAGTACAGCAAATGTATATGGGGCGGACATTTTTGCCCCAAAATATTGCCGCCCTAGCCTGGGCCTAATGGGAAATCTGCCACTGAATGTAGGGCGACGTCCTGACTGCAGAGTATCAGGGACAGGATCAGACAGGACTGGGTTTATATGTGATGCAGGGTGACCTCCTGACTGCAGAGTATCAGGGACAGACTCAAACAGCCCTGGCTTTATATGTAGGGTGACCAGATTTTGACTGGTCTGCCAGGGAATCGGGGAAACCCTGGTTGGCTCACAGCCATGCCTGCTAAGTTTAACATGAGTGCTGCGAACAGGATTTGGGCTCCTGGACAGGCTCCAGCCGGCAGTGCTCGATAACCAAGGTGCCCCCTACTCGACAAACCAATGGGACCAAGTGTCCCAGTCCGACACTGAGGGTGACACCCTGACTCCAGAGTAATAGGACAGTCTTTGCTTTTACAGGGTGACTAGTAAATTAATCTGTCATAATTAGGCTCACCATAAACACAACACGTATAAAACTATATGTTATATACTCTTGCCTAATTGTAAGAATGTTTCCTCTGTTCTGTATCCCAGGACATACCTGGAAAGAAGAAGTGAATTGCAATGTACCTTCCCTACCGAAACATTTGTGAGTAGATAAATACAGCTCCACTTACTTGGCCACCTATCAGAAAAGTGGCACTTCTGCCTTAATTAAAAGTGAGAGGTTATCAAAGCTGGAGGCAAACACACAGCATGTTCACTTTGGCTCCTTTCCTTCCTCCATGAATAAACAATCAATATTTTCACTGAGTCTACAAGCCCCTCTCTATGTGGCTAGGAGATCCTATCAGATCCTATCTGGAATTGAGCTGCACAGGTCCCCAGCGCAGACATTCGATGCTGATCCCGACCTCTCTATCAGGATAATCATTTCCAGGGCTATTTCTGGTGATTGGTTAATACCACTCTTTTGAAATCAATAAAGAAAACCTAAACTCTATCACTCGCACACCCTACACCACATCAATACCCATATCTCTTGCATCTGTCCCTCTGCCAGACCGTGGGACTTGGGGTAAATAACGGCAGGTGATAAAGTGCTGTAATTCTCATAATACTTTTTTTCCACCCTGGAAGACAACAAGCTGATGCTTCTCATTAGTTTCGTGACGATGATTGTTCATGGAAGCACTACGAACCCATCCACCTTTCTAAACTTCCAATGGAAACACGGGGCACCAGCTCTGTTGGGAAGACACGGATTTATTTATCATTTAAATACAAAAATAAGCACCATGCCCATGCCAGGCTGCCAATGGGCAATGGGTTAAAAGCCCGGTTGGCATAGCCGTGACACGTGGCTAGTGCTGCTATTCACATTGGGATAGAACAAACAAATTCCGCCCTGCTAAAGGGCACAACCGTAGTCATCCAACCAGTGCATCATCTCTGGTCTCCCCAACCTGGCAACCACCAGCTCCGCACAGCAGCGACAAGAACCCATACAAATAAAATAACGAAATAAAAGTATTGCTTCAATCTGGTTATTTTTTCCTTCTCTTTATGTGTATGTACCAATAGATACAGTGAGTGAGGACATGTTGTCAACGGAAAGGCCACATGGTGAGAGGCTCTCCAGCTTCCATGTGCCAGTAAATACAACGAGGTCTGCCTCCAACCACAAGTAATCCCCCGTCTCTCTCTCCTAACTAACCTGTGCTACCCAGAGGCTCCTTCGAGTGAGGTGGGGGTCTCCTGCGGGCCATGGTCTTCCCTGTCCGAGCGTAGGGGCCAACTTTGTGCATGGCGGAGCCCGGTACAAGACCAGGATACTGCTGCTGGCACAGCACAGCCATACAGCGCCGTAGGACGCAATGACATGAGACCGTTTTCCCAGCCAGGAAACTAGAATAAAAACTACTCCCTATAACCGTAATTCCAATCACGCTAAAGCCGTAGCTGAATCTGAGTTAGTGGAGCTTGGTCTGTTAACTGCAATTTAGAACCCAAACTCCCCAACGGACATTTCCATTGTGGCCACAGTAATTCGCAATCTGTGTTTTTATATTAACTGGTGGTCAAAGTGTGAGGCATCCAGTACATGGCAGCATATAAACTCACACAGTTCATGCATATTGTACGGAAAAAAGGATGTGCCTTACAAAGCCTTCGTTATCTGCTCTTAGAAAGTTCAAAAAAGAATCTCTACGCTCTTCCTTCTCGTACCGATCCCCCCACTTACTGGAACAATCTTCCCGAGTCACTCAAATCGGCTTCCTGCTTAAATTCCTTCAAGACTTCGCCTGTTTCCCATTCTAAGCACGTTTGTAACGGTGACTTGTAATCTTGTGACAAACAAATAATTTGGCGCCTAAATACAAATAAATACAGTGCAAATAGTAATCTGACCATATAAAAGATCCAGACTTAGAAACCTAAAGTCCAAAAAATATATAATATTAAAAGTCCGATCATAGAAACCTGAAGTCTTTCAGACGTGTTTTCACTTGTAATCTTATGAACTTTACTCTGTGCCCAGGACAGACCTGCAAGTGAGAAGTGACTCAATGTGCTTCTTTCCCTAGTAATATATTTTATATATAAATCAAATAAAAAATAAATAAAACATGAGCACAAGATTATTTAATAGGAAACATTTACAGCACATTGCTCCCCGGCAGCAATCTTACAAATACTGCTCTTTTTTTTATGCTTGAAACAATTGAAATGTTTCAGGGTTTAAAAAGAATAAAATTAAAATAATAATAATTCCATCCGCTAAAAATGAAAGATTGAAGGTAAGTAAGGAACTTAGGGGTGACGCTGACCTCCTGCGAGAGAGAAGGTCCCTTTTCGGGTGTAGTTACTGAACATGTGTTTTTTACTCTTATAAAGGGATGTTTTAATGGGGGCAGTGGGGGGGGGGGGGGGTAGGGGAGAGAGGGGGGGGTTGGCAGGGGAGGGCAGGGATCTGTGTAGGGCAGGGTGCCAGCCCGGCTGCGGTGTAGAGTTACTCGCGAAATGATTTGTAATTCTGAGTAATCACTTAGGACAAGCCATCTTCATTTTATCTATACATGACTGCGGGCCAAAGTCAATACTCATAGTAAAGTAATGAGATGAAGCTAACGGAGAGAGCTTTTATTAATGCTCAGAGGAGCACATCCGATGCTGCAGGCCCCTCCTGCAGGGGGAAGAATAAGCTACTTTCTAAAGCCGGACCGACAGGTCACAGAGGGTGTCGGGGGGGAGGATATTAGGTGGCAAAAAGAAGCATAAAAAGACAATGTCGTTGTTGTGTTTTTTAATTTATTTTTAAACTGAAGTTATTGGAGATCATTAGTGAAATTTCCTTTCCGTGCTTCCCCCCGGTATGATGTCCAAACTAAGAAAGAGAAACAGAATGGAAAGGCGAGAGAGTGAGAGTTCAATCCTCAAGAGTGCAAGCTCATAGGATCAGGGTTCTCATTACCTTCTGTAGCCACTTGCGCTTATTTGTAAGCCATTCTGTTTATGTAATATACAGAACTCTGTACTCTCATTGCACCGCGCAGCGGGAATATGTGGTCGCTTTACAAATAAACAATACTAATAATAATAACAGCAGCAAACTCCAGGTAATGAACATCAGATTTCTAAGTAATGGTCCAGGATTTTATAAAGAGGGAGAATGACCTGCTGACTGCAGAATATTAGGGACAGGATCAGACAGTCCTGGGTTTATACAGTTAGGTCCGGAAATAATTGGACACTGATACAAGTTTTGTTATTTCGGCTGTGTACCAAAATAAATTCAATTTACAGTTAAATAATGAATATGGGCTTAAAGTGCAGTCTGACAGCTTTAATTTGAGGGTATTCACATCGAAATTGGAGGAAGGGTTTAGGAATTACATCTCTTTAATATGTAGCCCCCTCTTTTTCAAGGGACCAAAAGTAATTGGACAATTGACTCAAACGCTGTTTCATGGACAGGTGTGGTCTATTCCTTCGTTATTTCATCATCAATTAAGCAGGTAATTGGTCTGGATTTGATTCCAGGTGTGGCATTCGCATTTGGAAGCTGTTGCTGTGAACCCACAACATGCGGTCGAAGGAGCTCTCAATGCAAGTGAAACAGGGCATCCTTAGGCTGCAAAAAAAAGAAAATCCATCAGAGAGATAGCAGGAGCATTAGGAGTGGCCAAATCAACAGTTTGGTACATTCTGAGAAAAAAAAGAACACACTGTGGGCTCTGCAACACAAAAAGGCCTGGACGTCTACCGAAGACAACAGTGGTGGATGATCATAGGATCCTTTCCATGGTAAAGAAAAACCCCTTCACAACATCCAGCCAAGTGAAGAACACTCCAGGAGGTAGGCATATCATTATCCAAGTCTACCATAAAGAGAAGACTTCACGAGATCAAATACAGAGGGTTCACCACAAGGTGCAAACCATTCATAAGCCTCAAGAATAGAAAGGCCAGATTAGACTTTGTCAAACAATATCTAAACAAGCCAGCCCAGTTCTGGAACAGCATTCTTTCTACAGATCAACCTGTACCAGAATGATGGGAAGAAAAAAGTATGGAGAATGCTTGGAACGGCTCATGATCCAAAGCATACCACATCATCTGTAAAACACGGTGGAGGCAGTGTGATGGCATGGGCATGCATGGCTTTCAATGGCACTGGGTCACTAGTGTTTATTGATGATGTGACAGAAGACAGGAGCAGCCGGATGAATTCTGAAGTGTATATGGATATATTGTCTGGCCAAATTCTGCGAAGTTGATTGGACGGCGCTTCACTTTACAGATGGACAATGACCCAAAATACACTGGCGACACACTTTATTCGAGCTCGGCTAGTCCCACGAATTCGGGTATACCCGGGTGTATTGAGGTTTGTGACTGTTTTCTGCCCGAGTGCATTGGGTTATTTTCCAAGCAGGGATTGAAGCATTTTATTCCCGCTGGCTGCAATACTGCACAGTATATATATATATATATACTGCATTACAATTCATGAATTTATGCCATCTGGTAGACACGCGAAGCATTGCAGCCTATTAAATCCTAATCATTATCATTTAACAGATCAGCCGCCCGTCAGCCAGGCATGAACCCAGGCTGGGAAGGCAAACGCAACGGGGCTTGTCAGAGGTGAGGAGCGGCGCATTCCAGGTATCTGCCAGGTACATACTGGGTATTTGCTCGAATAAAGTGTGTCGGTGCAGTATACTGCGAAAGCAACCCAGGAGTTTTTTTAAGGCAAAGAAGTGGAATATTCTGCAATGGCGAGTCAATCACCTGATCTCAACCCGATCGAGCATGCATTTCACTTGCTGAAGACAAAACTTAAGGCAGAAAGACCCACGAACAAACAACAACTGAAGACAGCTGCAGTAAAGGCCTGGCCAAGCACCACAAAGGAGGAAACCCAGCGTTTGGTGATGTCCATGCGTTCCAGATTTCAAGCAGTCATTGCCTGCAAAGGATTCTCGACAAAGTTTTAAAAATGAACATTTTATTTATGATTGTGTACATTTGTCCAATTACATTTAAGCCCCTGAAATAAGGGGACTGTGTATGAAAATGGTTGCAATTCCTAAACGTTTCATACAATTTTTTTGTTCAACCCCTTGAATTAAAGCTGAAAGTCTGCACTTCTATTGCATCTCGGTTGTTTCATTTCAAATCCATTGTGGTGGCGTACAGAGCCAAAATTATGAAAATTGTGTCAGTGTCCAATTATTTCCGGACCTAACTGTATCTAATGTAGTAGGGTATTTTTTATTATAATTTTTTTTGACAAACATATCAATACAAAAGCAACAAACTTAAATTAAAATATACAATTTAACAGAATATTTAATACAGAAAATATTTACACACATATCTGAACACCCGCCCATCTTCTCCCCCAGGACTTTGTATCCCTCCTGTCTTTCTCCCTCTGCTGTATCTGTTCCCCTGCACAGGTTACAGGCACGAGAACCTTTTCTGTGCAGAGAAGACTGCGGGTGATCCACAACCTGTAATTAACCAGCCCATTAATTAACACCACTGTGCTACCACTGTAACCCTGCAAGTGATCCCTAAACAAACCACATACCACCTCCCTATAAATTTGGCATTTTAATTCTGGCATCCGTAAGGAGGCGGCCATACTCTCCCACATCTCTGCTGCGTAGGGGCACTCCAGGAGGAGGTGATCCATCGTCTCTACGACATAAACACAGGAATCTCTGGGGTTGTTCATGTCCTCAATGTTTTTATATTTGAGGTTTGCCCTTACATACAAATGCCCATGGAAGGCAAACCAGAGAGTATCCTGAATCCTAAAAGGGACTCTTGGGTCTAGCAGATTTTGTAAAGCTTCTTTCTGGTCATCTACATCTACACCACAATGTTTCAGATCGAATGTCTGGACACATACCCTACTCAATACCACCTAGTGAGTTTTTTCCTGGGTACAGAAGTAACTTCTGATACTGTGACCTTACACTTATTTAAAAACTTGTAGGTGATCATGTATTCTGGCATGTATATCCCTCACTATAATTATTTTGATATTCCTTCCATCTAGCCAGCCTTTCAGGGGAGATACCCACTTCCTAAAAAAAACGCATGCCAAATCTGGTCATCTCTATTGAAAAAATTCTGCAAATTAAAATATACAAAAATTAGTGAGAAAAATAACCAAGGGTTCACCATTCCCAAACCTCCTTTCTCACTGGGCAAATACATTATGTCTTTCGTAAACACATGTAAACAATGTCCCAGAGCAAGTGAAAAAAAAGCTATATAAAGTGATTGTAACTTCCGCAGGAGGAGGAAATACAAAACTTAAATAGATAAAAATAGGAATATTGTGACCCCCTGACTGCAGATTATCAGGGACAGGATCACACAGCCCTTGGCTTTATATGTAATATAGGGTGACCCACAAACTAGATTATCAGTATCAACCAGTGCTTATGCAAGTTATTTCATTACAGTTCTGCTAAAGTAAACTGCAATTTACAAAGAATAAAAGTTGCAACATCAGACCTGGAGATATCACTTGTTACCCTTTCCCTGTTGAAGAATAATTGCTGGCCCTGTGCTGGTTTGTCGCTGGCTGAGAGAGGGCTGCAGTGACCAGGTCCAGATGAAGGAGCACAGAGTTTGGGGGTTACAGATGGGATACACCTTGTATTCAAATGTTGGAAAATTACCCCTACTTTCATTGCCTCATTGCGAACCTGTAAGTATGTTATAGCCAAATGCCCTGACCATTCAAAAGAGGAGGAGGCTTCAGTCATGCTCTCGCACATTGGGATAGAGATGAAGTGGGAGCAGAATCCCACAAATATATATATATATATCTATATATATCTAGATATAATATTTATATATATAGATATCGATAAATCATTTCTTATAGAGAGAGATTACAATAAACAGCCTCACCTTCCAATGGTCACCCTCTTACACACATCCGTTGCTTCCATAGACTCAGTACTATCCCCCTCTGAACATGGGAGTTATGGGTTAATGTTCTGTCCATTCAGGCTCTGAGTATTCTTTGTCATTAGGGAGATATAGCCCGGGGTAATGAGCTGTAATTGTGCAGACACCAGCCCTTGGTCTTCATTACTTTGCCCATTTCATTGACATGGATAAGGTTCTGGTCGTTTCTTCTGTGCAGAGGCCCAGATCATGCACAGCCCCACAGATCTGGGACTTTACCTAACTAAAATTAGATTGTAAGCTCCGTGGGGCAGAAACACATGCCTGAAAAATGATTTGTGTAACACTATGTATGGAATAATAGATTGTTAGGGAAGTAATAATGCAATATTGGCCCCTCAGGCAGCAAAGGGGTTAAAAATCAATAAGGCCCCAGGTCTGCCCATGTAAAACAAGTCATTACATTGTATTGAAACAGTTGCCTGCGGCCTGCAAGCCGGGCAGACACGTGCAGTGCTCACACATGTTATCCCAGCACAGTGACCACCCCGGGGGCTGAAACCCTCTCTCCCACACCCTGCTTGTGGCCCCCATTTCTGGGCTCAGACAGGCAGGGCTCCCGTTTAGCTCTCCAGCCGCCCTGCCTGCGCCATGCAATATTAATGCCTCTCCTGCACTAAGTGGTTAAAGCAGCCGGAGCCCGCAGCTCAGCAAACAGTTTGAGGCCAGTCCCCCTCCCCACTACCTCTGCTTTCATACATATTTTACACCCCGCCTCCGGCTACATCTCTCCTTCCTTTCTCTTGTTTGTTTTTATTATTTTAACACCTTTGTTTCAGAAGGAGCGGGGAATCTCTCAAAGTCACGTCCGTCAGGATCCAGGGGCCACAGGTTTGCCACTGCACGAGATAACTCCCACTTCAAAGGCCAGTCCTGCTGCCCAAGCAGAGGTTCCCATGTCACCAGGTGGGGAGGAAAGGACAGAAAAGTAGGTGCTGGGGTTTCACTTTGTGTCGCTAAATAGACCGTTGCTATGCAAAAGGCAAAGTACGACGGTGAAGTGTAGAGTGATACCAAGTATAACTGTACATTGCATCTCCTGAGCGCAGCCATGCTGCACTGTATGACACTTAGAACAAATATAATATTCCACTGTGTAATGATGCTGATATTATTCATACATTGAGCCTTGAACACACACTGCTTTCTAATGGTTCACACGCTGCAAAATACACACATAAAGCATGTTAGGGATGGTGACCCTCTGCGGATACAGGGCATTGATTGAGATACTCACCATCATTATGCAATGTGTTATCAGGGGTGGGGGAGGTTAAAAAAAAGAGCCCATTTAAAATAAAGTGGCCTTTATCCCCTACACCAGGGGTGCTCCACTCCAGTCCCCATGACCCTCCAACAAGTCAGGTTTTCAGGATATCCCTGCTTCAGCACAGGTGGTGCAGTTTTTGACTGAGCCTCTGATTGAGCCACCGGTGCTGAAGCAGGGATATCATGAAAACCTGGCCTGTTGGGGGGACTTGAGGACTGGAGTTGGGAACACCTGCCCTATACTAGCAGACAATGCACTGGCATGGAAGTGGTTAATAGACCCCACATCCCTGGCACAAGCGCCCCTGGGTTCATTCTGTGACATGCTGCTATCTGGTCGCACACACGGCTGATCCCAGCAATTAGTTGCCTCCGCACCGACACAAAGATCAATAATAATGAGATGTGCCAGGACGCCTCCCTCCCCCCCCCCCCCCCCAGCAAATGTGCAAGAGACGCAGCTTGGGATGTCATCAATCACGAGCGGCGGTGACAGCGCCTGGCCTCACCAGTGCAGGGATGTTTTAATAAGGCATCCATTAAAGCCCTCAAATAAATTGCAATTTGAAAACAGAAGAGGATCCGGGCCAAGTTTTTCTCATCCATCTTCCTGCGTGTCGTGTAATGTAATTGCGTTGTTAATTTAGCCAGGAACTTTCTCCGTTTGCTGTTCCACTGTCACTGCATCATTTCCCGAGGGACGCTATGTGCGGAGGGAGGGGGGGGGGGGTGTCAGTGTGTGTGTGCGTATGTACACGTGTTGTTGCCTGGATGTGTATATATAAATATATATATGTGTGTGTGTGTGCAAGGTTCAATGTGTATATGTGTACAAGAGTCAGTGTCTGTGTGTGTGTATATACATATATATATATATATATATATGTGTGTATATATATATGTGTATATATATTTATGTGTATATATATATATATTTGCGTGTATGTGTGTATATATGTGTGTCTGAAGGTGCAAATATCCGTTTGTCTGCACACACAAATATGCACGTTGGTGCAATTGTTTTGGTGTGTGTGTGTATGTCTTCGTCTTCATCTTCAGTTCTCATCGATCCACAGCTGGATGAAGCCTCCCCAATGACCTTCCGGGTATTGCAGTTGCCTCTCTTCTCTGTGTTCCTCCAACAAATGTTCTAATTCCATCTTTCTTTAACCCCTCTATATTTCTGTTCCTCAGACGTATGCACATGTCGCTGAGGCGGGGGCCTGAGACCTTATGAATACAATACGCACCACGTGTGGCATAGAGCCAAACAACGGAACACAACTACAACAGCACTGGGTTATATAACTGACTTTATAGGTATGTAAGAGTAGTATGAACCCTTGTGATCCTTGGGTACAGGATCACCGCATATAAATCACAATAATCAACATTACATTTACCACAATGGCATGCGTGGATGTATTAGTCAGTAACTAGGAGGTCTCCCTATCCTGGCTGATGTGTGGCAGGCCTGTGCTTCAAACAGGAAGGTTACTTCAGTACCACTGTCTCCTATGACCATTGGGGGATCCCCTCTGTCGGCTGTTGCTCTTCAGGTCTGGTCCTGGTCACCAGCTGCTGGGCTCGCTCCCACACTGTAGGACGCTCTCCACCTGCCCCGTCTCTGCACTTTCATGTAGAGCAGGCCTGCACATCTCCAGTCCTCGAGGGCTGCAATCAGGCCAGGTTTTCAGGATATCCCTACTTCAGCACAGCTGGCTCAATTAGTGGCTCAGTCATACTGAGCCAGCTGTGCTGAAGTAGGGATATCCTGAAAACCTGGCCTGTTTGCGGTCCTCGAGGACTGGAGCTGTGCAGCCCTAATGTAGAGCAACACATGTGTGTCCCGTGTCGCGGGAAGTCTTTCAGGCCCGCGCAGATCTCTCCTCCACTGTCATGGCTGCCCCCTTTTAACAGCTTCCCTTCAGTCCCTCCTTCTTCACCTGCCTCTCTACTGGCTTATCATAGTCATACGCCCATTGGAGAGGAGCCTGCTAGGGGGCAGTGTGCATGTGTTGCTTGCCATACACAGGGGGTTACACTTCCGTCTTACTTTTGTTCGTCGTCTTCGTGTTTTGATATCTCTTGGAATTCAGTTTAGTACAATCTCAGTCCAACGATGGTCGTTTCTTCATTCGATATCTCTGGCCCACCACCATCTTAATTTTGTTCCCCTTGTGATGATGTCAAAGACTTTTTTTCACATTCATTCTTTTTGTCAATGGCATTGTATGGTGTGGAGGATCAATATTCTGGTCTTTGAATACTGGTGAGTGATACTAGCAATATGTCTAAGTATTAGTACTAGAAAGTGTCGAAAACACAAGAAGAAGAGATGTACCGTATGAGGTTTCAATTGCTTTGTGAAATTCATCCATGAACAACAAAGTAAAATTTAGTATAGGTTGAACTTGATGGACGTATGTATTTTTTCAACCTCATCTACTATGTAAAGATGTAACACTCTAAATTATACATGTGGCAACTTTATATTTAACTCTTTTGTTACATAGAAACATAGAACATGGCCCCCGTGTCTGCCCATTTCCCTATCTGCTGTGAAACCTCAGACCCTATTTGATCCTTGGGGATTTCTAGGATTTAGCCTGATGTCTGTCCCAAGCATGTTTGAATTCTCTGACCATTGTACCCTCGACCTTTGCCTATTCCGTTTACTGACCCACCCAAACAAACACCGTGGTTGGGTACAAATGACCACAGCCTTTTATTAAAATAACACCAACATTCCTTGACCTGGTCAGCAAGTAGACCCAACCAGTGAACCTGATTATGCTCACCGCTGCTACGTGACCCAGTGAGCCCTCTTGGTTCATAACACCTGTGGTCCCTCTTAGGCTGAGTCCATAGAGACTCCAGCCGTGTGGAGGCGCACGGAGGCTGAGGGAAACCTTACTACGCGCGCAGTCCGGGGGCGGGCCAGTGACGTCACAGAGCTGGTTCGCCCTCATTGGGCGAACCGCTCACGTGACCAGCCCTCTGTTCCCGTGAGCGCTTAAACTAAAAAAAATTGTCGGCTACGCTTCCACACGCCTGCGGAAACGTGCCTGAGCCCCTGCTAAAGCCGCTCTCATTGCGGCTGCAGGGGCTCACTGGCAAGAGTGAGCGCAGCTCAACGTAGGTCAGCGTCTAAGCGCTAACCATGCCCGTGGCCTAAGGCTGCCCTTATAGTGCCTGGCGACGGCTACGTCGGTCCAAAACAAATACATGGACTCCGTCGCAAGCGCTTATAGTAAACGCGACAGTGACGGAGCGACCAAAAATTTTGAAGCCGGGTAATTTTGATTTTTTAGAGACTGTTGCTACATGTGACTGTCTCTAAACCAATCAGAGAGCGCTGCCCACCCCCTTTGTGACGTCACTGGCCTTGTCGCCAGCGACGTCGCTTAAAACGAAAGTTTCACTTTCGCTAGTGGTGACGGGTGACGTCATCGGTCGCCGTCGCCGGCACTATAAACGCGGCCTTAGGAGTACAGCCCTAGGTCCGCTGCACTTGTCCCCGACCTTGGAGAACATCCTTTGAACCACTTACATTCCTCCACATTAGCCACCTGGGCAAAACTTACCAGTCCGCACCCCTCTAACGCCAAGGCCATTTAACTCCTCAAACTTACCTCACCGCCACCAACAGCAGCTCAGGCTCCTTCAAACCATCCGTGGCACAATCTCGGACCATACACACTCCACTGCCGGGAATGTTACCATCAACTGGACCACATCCTACCAGATTGCCCACCTACATGCAGGACCACCATATCCGGGTCCTCTCTTCATATAATTTCCAGCAGGAGCATCTGCACCCAACCTAGCCCCTGTTGCCCTAACCAGTGAATCCTTCATCTATCCCCAACCAGTCTGCCTCCATTGCAGCCCTATCTGAAAGGGGTGAAACAAAACACTTAGGGTCCCACTCCGCCACCGCATGGCAGCTTTTAAAAACCCTACGAACTGAGCAGAAACTTGCTGCCAGACCACCAGGTAATCCGCCACTAGTCCCACCGGACACAGTGCATTACCATCCATCTTCAGTAACTCCATCAAAAACTCTTTACCCCTCTGATCTGTTTTGATCATCAAATAAAAAACTAATTTCCTCTACCCCACTGTAACAGGGGACTTATCCCTGTTCAGTAATGTGCCTTTAATCTAGCAGTGTGGTAGTTAATTACTAAACACCACCTGCCTGATTAGATTGTTTACAAAAAGCCTGCCTTTGAGACAGGAAGTGACTACACCTTAGCTCTGACCGAGAGCTGACCTTTGGAGCTGACCAGTCTTGAGCTCTGCACAGCAGAGCTGATTTCAAGACACAGAGAAAACTACTACACCTGAAACTGAACCAGGAAGTGAGAAGATTTTCCCTCCAAGAAACAGATAAGACTTTTATTCTTAAGAGACTGCTTATATCTGCTTATTCATGTTACACTGGCGACACACTTTATTCGAGCTCGGCTAGTCCCACGAATTCGGGTATACCCGGGTGTATTGAGGTTTGTGACTGTTTTCTGCCCGAGTGCATTGAGTTATTTTCCGGCAGGGATTGAAGCATTTTATTCCCGCTGGCTGCAATACTGCACAGTACATATATATATACTGCATTACAATTCATGAATTTATGCCATCTGGTAGACACGCGAAGCATTGCAGCCTATTAAATCCTAATCATTATCATTTAACAGATCAGCCGCCCGTCAGCCAGGCATGAACCCAGGCTGGGAAGGCAAATGCAACGGGGCTTGTCAGAGGTGAGGAGCGGCGCATTCCAGGTATCTGCCAGGTACATACCGGGTATTTGCTCGAATAAAGTGTGTCGGTGCAGTATATGTTTTTTGGGCTGCGAGAAATGCTTGACTAAGGGAGATGTGAATTATTGCATAGTGTTTCACTAGAAATATTCCCAAATGAATAGAAGTTTTGTTCCCCCCGTGTTTGGATGGATTTCCTGATGAAAAGGAAAAGGCACAATAAAGCCTTATTATAATTTCACATTATAAACGTCTCCAAATTGTGTACCTCTGTGAACGTCCGTCTACATATGGTGTCCGAGGTGGGACAAGAGGTGTCTTTGTAGTTAAAAAGGACCAGAGATTTTTATGTGAATTTTTTTTTATGCTTTTTGCCTACAAACAGTCTAAAAAAAAAAAACCTCATGCAGCAGAGATCGGAATTAAAGGGATACACACCACTGAAACCACACTGCACTGAAACTTACAAAAACCCAGAAGAGACTGCTGAAGTAGCTAAACCTTAATTTGCCTATCACAAAGTGTAATATGGTCATTGAAATAGGGGTTTTGCCTTTCAGCCATAGTCAGGGTTCAAGAAGTGAGTCAGCCCTTGAAAAGGGATAGGTGTTTGTTGTTTTCAAAAGTTTCGCTGAAGCAGTGAATACAGATGGTGACCCACGAGTGGTACTGATTTTGCAAATAAAGGTTGCCACACCGCATAGGGCTACCAGCTGTGAATGGAGTATATGCAGAAAAGTGTGAAAATTGATATAAGACTGTGCTGAAGCAAGGGAATTTTTAGCAAACAAATGCTGAGTGTAAAATTGCCCTATAGGGGAAAAAGTGCTTTCTGAACAGTGTAAAATGTTTTTCAAAACCAATTGCTGAATGTTTAGTCACCCTGCCGGGAATGAAAGAAATAGTCCACTGCAAAGAATGTTTTTTTTTTGCAAGTAAAAAAGTCGGCCTATATATATCTTGGGAGCAAAAACAGACACCCAAAGTGTGAAGTGTGAATGCCATAATACCCAAAGATGAGACTGAAAATTACTGAACTCAGGCAGAAAACCAAATTCTGTTGCTGATTGCACCCTGCAAGAAAATGGTGTAAAGCAAATAGACTTTTTTACCTAGCAACTGCACAACTTGTATACAGTACCTGATGAGAGAAAATGCATGCACAGTACTGCTGATATTGTAAAACTTATCCAAGAAAGAAAAAGTCTACATAGATGCCTGTGAGAGCTACGACCTCTACAAGCAAATTATGCCCATCTGTAGGACTACCACAATTGGGGGTTCTAGCAAATACAGTGGCCACAGCTGCAATAGTGCCTCCTGAGGTCAGGAAGAAAATTACACCTGATAGCCTAAAAATGGAGGACAAGATGCAGCGTTCCTGTAATGAACCCTACCCCACGGAAGAGTGGCCCTTCCAGTCCAATAAAGAGGAAGATATCTCTTACGGGGAACCCGAACCGAGTCACACCCACAAAACACCCCAAGAATGGTGGGGGTGCCTGAACTCGGCACGAACAGAAAAGACCGTCCCCTTTGATGACGAATATGATCAACAGGACACAGAGTGGGAGCAGCAGATCACCCAATATTTCTGTCAGCTAAAGCAACTGCAAGAAAAGCCTGGCGTACAGTATATAATGAAGCTGCTAAAATTTCAAATGAAGATGGAGACCCCAATATCCCTGAAGGGACGGTGTCATCCAAATCAAAAAGGCGGAAAAAGAAAAAGAAAAGCAGTTCTTCACTTACCGTGGAAGGAACAGACACGTCCGCAGATCCTGTGGAGGAAAAGGGGGACTGTGTTGTCCTGCAGCCTAGAGAAAATGGAGAATTCGTCCCACGGTTAACCGAATATCCAGAGGGCCCAAGGCAGAAGTCGTGTACACCAAAGAAGTGTGTGTCCGGTGCCAACAGTGAGGAACCCTCAACCAGTCATCCCAGGGAAGCGGAGCCAGAACCAGTGAGTGACGATCCCTTGACCAGCCCTGAAGACGCCCTGAAAATTGCCAGGCATGACTGTGATCTGCTCTGTGAAGAATTAGGAAGTGAGAGAAAAAATAATGCTGAGCTGCAGAAGACTGTGCTCGCAATTTACTCTGCGGCCAAGACCGAATTGGAGGATCTCAAGACTGAGCTAGATACTGCAAAGGCTACAATTTCCACCATGGAGGAAAAGCAGAGCCAATCTGATAAAATGGTGGCTACGCTAAAGCGGAAGTATGAGGAGGCACTGAAGCAGATGACAGTCTTCCAGCAAGAGGTTCACACTCTTCGCATAGAGCTGAATGCCTCACAACAGGAGGTCAACAGTGTCCGGATAGAGGTGGATGTATCTCAGAAAGAGGTTCAGACACTCTGCAGAGCACTGGATGCCTCACATCATGAGACCAACAGCTGCTGCACAGACCTGGAAGTTTCCAGAAAGGAACTACACAGTCTCACTGAGGAGCTGGACATTGGAACTAAAGAAACTATTGGTAATCTTGAAACAGATCTCAAAGTCTCTCAGAAGGAGCTTCAGACCCTCAACCTAGAGAAGGAAGTCTCACGCCAGGAGACAGTCATTCTCAAAGCAGATGTGCGTAAATGGAAGGAGGACTGCAAAGGGGCCCTGAAGAATACAGAGACTGAAAAAGGAGAAAATTCAAGATTAAAAAGAGAAAACTTAAAACTGAAAGAAGAAAATTTTCAGTTAACAGAAGAAGTCAAGGAAAAGTTTGACGCAGAGCACCGACTGCAGAACCAACTGCAAGGTCTGCGTACACACCTCCAGTATGCTGAGGAGAAGCAGCAAACGCTACAGGAAGAAAAACTGCAGGCTGCTAAAGAGGTACAAGCGCTGCAGGAACGTCTGAATACCCAGTACGTCCCCACAGAGCAGTATGAGGAGCTAAAGGCCACGCTGCATGTCTTCAGAACATCGTTGGAAACGGAGCTTCGATACCAGGTGACTCTGTATGAGAGGGAGCGTGAGAAGGCTCAGAAACTGGAGCAAGAGCTGGAGAGACAGAGAGACTGTTCCATTCCCTTGAGTCAGTACACCAAGGAGAAAACAGACTCAGCGGCAACCTTGACGACAAAAATTACAGAGCTCCAGAATATGAAGGAGACTGATACAGATTCCTCCAATACGGAAAAAGGTATTGGCTCTGCCCAAGCACCAGTATCCCACAGTAACTAATGCCCGTAAGGACAAGGGTACAGTGAGAGTTGGGGACTCCACGCAACTTCAAAACAAAATTACGAAGTTTGAGCCACCAAAGAAAGCACTAGCCAAACCTACAGCTGCCCAACAGACAACAAACAGAGGTAGGAGTGCAGAATCAAAGCCAGAAGAATCCTTAGCTGAAGAAGCTGAACTGGCGACTCCGTGGTGTGGAGAAGCTGCAGAAAGACCACTTCAAGAGCAGAAAACTCTAAGGGCTAGTCCTAACTGCTCTACAACTGTTGCCATACACTTTGTCTACAAAAAGAGGAGTGCCTGACGCAACAGAAATCTCAAGACCGCGCACGCGATAAAAAGACTTTACGTGGAAAAAGTCCTCCTCGAGCGACTGAGGAGTGCTGATCTCAAGCATCTTCGGGAGGAGACAAAACTAAACTGGAGAAAGGGCTCCAATCCAAGCGGGACAGAGGGTTCTCTTCCTCCATCCACTCTCATTCAAGTCACAGAGATATCTAGAATGAGTGGAAGGATGGGCTTTGGCCGTGGTAAGCCCGAGCTTCCCACAAACAGGGGAGGTATGTAACAGGGGACTTATCCCTGTTCAGTAATGTGCCTTTAATCTAGCAGTGTGGTAGTTAATTACTAAACACCACCTGCCTGATTAGATTGTTTACAAAAAGCCTGCCTTTGAGACAGGAAGTGACTACTCCTTAGCTCTGACTGAGAGCTGACCTTTGGAGCTGACCAGTCTTGAGCTCTGCACAACAGAGCTGATTTCAAGACACAGGGAAAACTACTACACCTGAAACTGAACCAGGAAGTGAGAAGATTTTCCCTCCAAGAAACAGATAAGACTTTTATTCTTAAGAGACTGCTTATATCTGCTTATTCATGCTATATGTTTTTGGGCTGCAAGAAATGCTTGACTAAGGGAGATGTGAATTATTGCATAGTGTTTCACTAGAAATACTCCCAAGTGAATAGAAGCTTTGTTCCCCCCCCTGTGTTTGGATGGATTTCCTGATGAAAAGGAAAAGGCACAATAAAGCCTTATTATAATTTCACATTATAAACGTCTCCAAATTGTGTACCTCTGTGAACGTCCGTCTACACCCACCAAAACATCTTCCGCTCTTAAGCCCATGGGCCAGCTCTTAGCTGTGCTTAACCAATTCCCCCACCTGAAGTGCTGCAAAAACGCTTGTAACACCTGTATGCCAGCAGACCTGGCCAGTCCCCAGTACTGAGGTGGGTAAGGTTATAACACGCACCCAGAGCAGTGAGGGCGTGCCCGGAGTGTGGTAATGCGTTGCCGGGCCTGTTGAGAAAGGGTTAACGTATACTTGCAACGTCCAGGATGCCAGCGTTTGGATAGTAATGTCCGTGTGCCAGAGTTCAGGGGTTATAGAGAGCAGCGTGGTGATGTCCGTAAGCCAGTGTTCAAGGATTGGAGAAGGCAGCGTAGTAGTATCCAAATGCAGGGTTCAAGGGCAGGAGAAAGCAGGGTAATCCAATTCAAAGCAGAGTTCAAGCCAGGGAGATCCAAAGGTAAGCAGGGACAGGAACCAGCACTGAAAGAGACAGGAGAGCCAAGCATACAGACTGCACACACAGGGGTCACAAGAAGCTATGCAGAGCAATGAGCTAGAGGACAGACAGGGATTATAAAGGAGGGAGCACCAATGGGAGAGGAAGGAGGAGCAGAGGGTTGAGTGAGAGGTTGCAGGGATAGGTCAGAAGGAGCAAGGGAGGAGACAGGTGAATCACACAGGGATATAGCTTGTACGCTATGGGAGGCGGAGCCAGGAATCTGGGAAGGCCTATACCTGGAGCGTGTGCACGAGCCCTCTGTAAGGGTTGGATGCGCGCGCACAGTGTGTGCCATGGGTGCGTGAGAAGTGTCGCGCCGCGGGGGCGCTCGCCAAGGAAGGTGAGAGAGCAGGAGAAGCGACCGAAGGAGGTAATGTGGCAGGTGGGGAAATAGAGGGACGCCGCGAGCTGTGAGTGCCGCGGAGGGGATCGGGTGCCTGGAGAGGTGTGCACAGCTCGCGGGGAACGTGCGTGACAGCTGGACGCGCGTCCAGGCACGCCGCAGAGGAACAGGTGCGGGAGGAAGAAGGGACAGATGGACGAGGAGGCGAGGGAGGAAGGTCAGAGGCAGAGGGAGCAGGGGTGACTGGGACACATTGGGAAGCACGAATCCCCTGAACCGTCACAGTATCCTCCCCTTGAGGATCGTACTCCGGACGATCCTGCCATTGCTTCTGGGGGAATTTCCGATGAGTTTAGGAGCGTGAATATGACGAGAAGGAATCCAGGAACGCTGCTCTGGGCCATAACCCTTCCAGTGAACGAGGAACTGTAACTTGTTTTTGGACCAACGGGAATCGATAATGGAGTGAACCTCATATTCCTGCTGTCCGTGAATGGTCACAGGGTTAGGTCTTCGGGAACGATCCGAGAAATGAGCGCTTTGGATAACCGGTTTGAGTAATGATACATGGAACACAGAAGGAATCCTCATGGTGGGAGGAAGTGCCAAACGGTATGCGACCGGATTGATCCTCTCAAGGATCTTAAAGGGATCCAAGAATCTCGTGGACAATTTCAGAGACGGGGTCTTGAGCCTTATATTTTTTGATGACAACCACACTCTATCTCCAGGTTTAAACGAAGGACCCGGTTGGCGTCGTCGATCTGCCTTTGTTTTTTGTCTTGAGACGATAGTTTGTAGGGTCTTAAGAATCTTCCTCCAAGAGTTTTGAAGAGTAGAGACATGAGAATCCGCTGCTGGAACACCAGACGGGGGGGAGGAGAGGGGAAGACTGCTAGGGTGAAATGCAAAATTAATGAAGAAAGGGGACTCTTGCGTAGATTCATTTTTAAGAGAGTTAATTGCAAACTCGGCCCAAGGTAATAGATCCACCCAGTTGTCTTGAGATTCGGAGACGAAACATCTGAGATACTGCTCTAAGGTCTGATTCATTTTTTCCGTTTGACTGTTGGTCTGAGGGTGGTATCCAGAAGAAAATAGAAGGGAAATCCCAAGTCTCTGGGAAAACGCACACCAAAATTTAGAGATGAATTGAGAACCTCTGTCAGAAACAATAGAAATAGGAACACCGTGCAATCTGAAAATTTCCTTAGAAAAAATATCAGCCTAAGTAGCAGAATTAGGGAGACCCTTGAGGCGAATAAAGTGTGAATGCTTGGAAAATCTATCTACTACAACAAGAATGGTATTCATTCCTTTAGAATTGGGAAGCTCGACAATAAAGTCCATAGAGATGTGTTTCCAAGGTTGCTCCGGAATGGGAAGAGGCATGAGGAGACCAGAAGGTTTGTGATGGGCGGATTTACTCTGGGTACAGACCAAACAAGCTCTGGTGAAATCAAAAATGTCCTTGTTCATCCTAGGCCACCAAAAGGTCTGTTTAATAAGGTCTGCTGTCCTCTTGAAGCATGGATGACCGGCCGATCTAGAAGAATGTCCCCAAAGTAGAATCTTGTGGCGAAAACGTGGAGCTGCGTATAAGCGTGCCTCTGGAACCCTAAATCTCCTGGGAATGTGAATGTGGCAGGACGGCCTGTAGCCGAGGTCAGGGAACAGTCCACACGTATAGTTTCAGGATAATGAAAACGTTCAGTGGCTTTATTTCTCCACAGCATACATAACATGCGGGTACACTGTCCCTTTAAACAAAACAAATCCTGCTCCACATTGGGAGGACTGACTAACACACCAGGCCTATCTAGCAGGCTGGCTGGCTAAACCATAACCAAACCGTAAGTGTCTTTTAAGCAGTCAGGAAAAACAAATGAACAATTCTCTTACTTTGGTTGCAGTAGTTAGCTTGATGTATCCGTCTGGCTAGCAGCACATATAGCCATGTGCTCTGGTCTAAGGCAGGCAGCTACTGCCAGTAACAACATCATCTTATACCTTGCTGCTTATCAGGTGTCAGCTTACATCCTGATTACCTAGCTTCCACCTGAGTTAACCCTTATGAGTTCTGGATGAAGCATTCAGACATATGTCTCCCAGGCATAACTGATAGGGGTTGACTTCACCCTGTCACACACCTCCCCTGTTTGTGTGTGACTAGTGTCCCACACGGCTGAAGTCCGACCCTCCACTCCTTCTCTTGACAACAAAATCAGCATTTCCATGGTCCTTTCCAGGTCTATGCTGAATATCAAAAGAGAAGGGTTGGAGGGCCATGTACCACCTGGTCAACCTTGAGTTTGTGTCCTTCATGGTGTTTAACCACTTCAAGGGCGCAAGGTCAGTGACCAGGGTGAAGTGTACTCTGGTGACATAATGTCTCAAGGCCTCAATTGCCCATTTTACAGCGAGGCACTCCTTCTCAATGATGGAATACCTCACTTCCCTTGGGAACAGCTTCCGGCTGATGAACAGTATGGGGTGTTCAACACAATCAAATTGCTGGGACAGCACTGCTCCCAGTCCTACCTCTGAGGCATCCGTCTGGATGATGAAGGGCTCTTTAAAATCTGGGCTCCGAAGAGCGGGGCCCTCTGACAGGCACTTTTTTAGCATGTCAAAGGCGTCTTGGCATTCCCAATACCATTTAACTTGGGTCGGGGCACTCTTTTTTGTCAGATCTGTTAGGGGTGCAGAAATTTCTGAAAAATTGGGGATAAACCGCCGGTAATACCCTGCTAACCCCAAAAGGGAGCGTACCTGTGTCTTTGTCTGTGGGGTGGGGACTTCCTTTATGGCGGCCACCTTGCTAGCTAGTGGCCTTACTATCCCTCCCCCAACGGCATAGCCCAAGTATTTTGTAGTGGATTTACCCAGGGCACATTTTTTGGGATTTGCAGTGAGCCCTGCTTCTCTTAAGGACATTAGGACTGCCTTTAAACTTTTTATATGAGACTGCCAGTGTCTGCTATAGATGACAATGTCATCCAAGTAGGCCGCGGCATATGCCCTATGGGGTCGTAGTACCTTGTCCATTAATCTTTGGAACGTGGCTGGAGCCCCATGTAACTCAAATGGCATAGTGACAAATTGGTATAAACCGAGAGAGGTGGAGAAGGCAGTTTTGCATTTGGATTCTTCCGCTAGAGGTATCTGCCAATATCCTTTCGTGAGATCTAGGGTGGATATATACTCTGCTTTACCAAGCGAGTCAAGCAATTCATCCACCCTAGGCATTGGGTATGCATCAAATCTGGATACAGCATTTACCTTTCGCAGATCTACGCAAAACCTCACCTTCCCATCTGGTTTAGGGACCAACACTATAGGGCTACACCATTCGCTGTGGGACTCCTCAATCACGCCCAATTCCAACATGTCTATTATCTCCCTCTCTACCAGGTATTTTCGGCCCTCTGGCAATCTATAGGGATAGGACCGTACTTTTACGCCAGGTTCTGTCTCAATCCTATGGGACACTAAATCCGTCTGCCCTGGCAGCTCAGAAAAAACATCTGGGAACTGGTCACATAATTCTAGTAGGTCTGACCTTTGTTCCGTTGTTAACTGCCCCCATGGGAACCTGATGGTCATTGTACGTACTACCCGTTGGAAGCTGTGGACCCAAATCCGTCTCTCCTTCCCGAGGGTGGATGAACAGCGATCTCATCGTTTTCCAGGGTTTCAGGAGGTTTACGTGGTAGATTTGTTTACCCTTCCTGGACCCTGGTTGAGAGATCTCATAGTTCACCTCCCCGGTGCGGCGGAGAACTTGGAAAGGACCCTGCCACTTCGCAAGGAGTTTACGCTTGGATGTCGGTAGTAGTAGCATCACTTGGTCCCCAGGTTGGAAGACCCTCAAGCGAGCATTTTGGTTGTACTGCCTTTCTTGACGTTCTTGAGCAGATTGTAGGTTTTCCTTAGCAAACCGACCTATCATGTCTAGGCGGTTTCTAAGGTCCATGACATACTGAAGGGTATTCTTGGAGGGGGAGGACTCCTCCTCCCAGGATTCCTTCAGTAGGTCGAGAATACCCCGAGGTTGGCGTCCATATAGGAGCTCAAACGGGGAGAAGCCTGTGGATGATTGGGGAACTTCTCGTACCGCAAACAACAGGAAAGGGAGAAGTTCATCCCAAGCTCGCTTTTCGGTGTCCACAAACTTTCTAAGCATGGTTTTTAAAGTACGGTTAAACCTCTCTACCAATCCATCAGTCTGAGGATGGTAGACTGAGGTCCTGACGGATTTTACCTCCAATAACTTCAGGACATCCTGCATTAACTTTGCCATGAAATTTGTTCCCTGGTCAGTTAACATTACTTGGGGCAGTCCTACCCTAGAGAACAGTGCTAACAGCCTGTGAGCAACCTGTTTAGCAGTGGCTGATCTCAGAGGGAAGGCCTCAGGATATCTAGTGGCATAATCTACAACAACGAGTATAAATTTATGTCCCTTCGCAGAGGGTTCTAAAGGTCCGACCAGATCTACCCCAATTCTCTTGAATGGGACGGCTACCAAGGGCAGAGGGACCAAGGGAGCCGGCTTCTGTCCTTTTTGGCTAGTTAACTGTGAAGAAGTCTCCGGGAAGCGCAATATATGTAAAGAGAAGATATATAATGATAGTGCAATATTGTTTAAATTAGGATCAGAATATGATGACTTGACTCTCTACTAAATACTCACAAACGTGAGAAATTTTGGAGGCACGTAAAGGTATCTTTTGGGATGCTATAGTTGTCACTGGGCGAACAGGAGATCCAGAAATCAATATTTCCCCCGGATATATGGGCTCCCAAGGACCTTGTTAAAAGATACAACTGGACATAGTGCAGACTGTATACTGTATACAGTTTTATGGATGGTAAGTAAATGATGTTACACTCACATGGTTTCAATAAAAAGCAAGCATTTCGATCGCAATGGATCTCTGTAGCCGGATGGATGGTAACTCCGCTTCCCCTTTCTCGTGGCGTGCGTTCCACCGGTGCGTTCCAGTCAACCGGAAGTGATGTCATCCGCTGCGTCCACTTCCTGGGGTTCCGGCTGCAGGGTGGATGAAGACCGCGGCAACATCTAGGAAAAGCAACAGAGGTCCTGTGGCGGTGGCAGCATCAGAAGTCTGTATTCAGCCGGCGAGCGTTTCATGATGTCACCATGTATGCCTGGCCAGTAAAACCGGGACGAGATGCGGTCCGTGGTCTTATCTCTGCCCAAATGACCACCCCATGGGAGAGTATGGGCTAGGGTGAACACTGTTTTAATCAACCCTTTAGGGACTAGCATCTGTCGAATGACCTCCCCTGTTTGTGTAACCTTATTCACACGATATATAATGTCATTTAACAGTTCAAAATGTGGAAACACTTTTACACCTTGTTCGTCCATTATCTTGTTGTCGACCTGTACCACCTTCTCATATTGTCTAGCCAGAGCTGGGTCTTCCCTCTGCCTATGACAGAAGTCAGGAAGATCCAGGTCTGGCATAATTCCCGTATCTATCTGTTCCCCACCCTGGTCATCTCCGGCCATGACCTGCAGTCTTTTGGGCTGACTAATGCAAACCGTGGAGTGTAAAGTCCAAATCAAAGTCCTTTGGTGATGGTGATAAGCAAAGTGCAGATTTTCTCCAAGACGTGACGTGATATGTGAAAAAATAAAGAGAAAATTATAGTGCAGTATGTCAGAATGAGGACATAAAAACATATAACACTAACAACATATAACAAACAAGACAGACTCACAACAACAACTAGCCAGACAGAAAATAATAAAAAAGCTATTTATTAACAACTAATGCAGGATTCTGGAGGGTTTCACACACTAATCCGGGGGGGCAAAATCGTTACCCTACTCACAGGATGCAGGATGTTGGAAAGCAGCAGGACTGGAAGCACTTTCTGTGGATCCAAGATGGCGACCGGAGCTCACTCTCTGGCGTCCCCACGTGTGGCAGATGCTGTATGGATGCTGTATGGAGCTCCAGGGGCGCTGGAACAGTGATGCTGCTATGCGTGGCACGCTCTCTCCTCCTGTCGGTTTCCAATTCTCCTACTCTCCTGCTACCCAGCCGTGCGGTATACTCTCCACGAATCAATTGCTTCTAAAAAACGAATCTTCCCAACGCGTTTCGTGCGCATGCGCGCACTTCTTCAAGGGATGTCAACCAAAGGACTTTGATTTGGACTTTACACTCCACGGTTTGAATTGGCGCCGGCTTATCTTTTTTCTTTCTTTGCTTAGTTACTGACTGTACAGTCAGTTTTTGTCTGGCTGCCATCATATAATAATTGTGTGTTCTAGCGCTGTTTTGCACCGTCTTTTCTGTTTTTGGGCTGACTAATGTTACCAAGAGTCCCAGCCTTTCTTAACCAGTCCTCTTTTTCCGCACGTCTCTGTTTACGTGTCTTTGAGACGTGGTGTCTCCGGGGAAAAATCTCTAGGGAAAAAGGAAACAAGTCTCCGGGCTTCTCCAGAACCAGAGAAGTAGGCTCCGTAGGAGTAGGGACCAACAATGTTTCGAAGTAGGGCCAGTCTCGGCCAAGTAGAACAGGAGCAGGTAGCCAGGGAGCAACTCCCACTGGTAGGCTAGCCTCTTGATCCTTGATACACAGTAGAACGTTCGCGGTCGGGTATCTCTTTGTATCCCCATGGATACATTCGATATTCCAAGGAGAGTCATAGGATAGTCTGTTTCTTGGAATTAGGCCCTCTAGGATCAGGGTTTTTCCAGATCCCGAGTCCAGCATGGCTTTTACTATTTTCCCCTCCAAAGATGCTGGGACTAACCATGGATTGTGGTCCACTCGGAGAGAAGCTGTGGCAGTGGTTCTGCCATATGAACAGTCCATCTCCTCATCTCCTGAGTCCGCAAACTCGGTCGTCAGCGGAAGCTCTCGACGGGGTTCGGTGTTTGGACTTCTCCGCTGTTGGATTGGATCCTCCCTTCTGGTTGGTGGTAGTATCCTCTCCACCGGATGGGTGACGGAAGCCCAGGTTTTCGGGGAATACTGTGGGTGGCGGCCTCCCTTGAGTGATCCAATAGCCTCGGACCCGGGACGGGCGTCTCTGCGGGAGTTTGTACCATGAACCCTCAGAGATGGGAAAGGGTCTTCCGATCGGGTTGACTGGACCTCCCGAGCTGGCTGGTTGTAGACCCCTCGATTGTCTGCTCGCCTGCCTCTGGTATCACCGGAAGCAACTGGTGTTTGCACGGACCGTTCCCAGCTATCCTGTTGGGTGTCGTCGCCAAGGAAGTTTTCCACCAAGTGGACCGCTGAATCCAGGGAAAATGCAGCGTGTCTTTTTACCCAGGAGCAGGAGGAGGGGGGCAGTATCTGTATGAACTGCTCGAGCACAAACTGTTCAAGGATCTCTGCCTTGGTATGCTTCTCCGGTTGTATCCACCTGGTACTTAAGTCTACTAAGCGGTGGGCTACGACCCGGGGTCTGTCTCTGTTTGTATATTTGACTGTCCGGAACCGCTGACGGTAGGTCTCTGGAATAAGGCCTAGGTGATCCAGAATAGCAGCCTTTAGTTGCTGATAGTCCATGGCCTCGTCTGCTGGAAGAGCTTGATAGGCTGCCTGAGCTTCTCCTATGAGGAGTGGAGCCAGAGTCGTTACCCAGCGTTCAACTGTCCAGCCGTGGGCCGTGGCTACCCTTTCAAAAGTGAGGAGAAATGCCTCTGGGTCGGTTGGCTTCATTTTAGGCAGCATCACCGGTAGGTTATTTGGAATCCCTGGTCTGCCTGGGGCTGGGCCTTCGACCAGCATTTGGAGTAGCCTTTCCTCTCGCCGGGCCTGTTGCTCATCTTGCTGGGCTTGTCGCTCAGTTTGCTGAGCTTGATGTTCTGCTTGCTTGACCTGCCATTCTATTTGACGGGCCTGTTGCGCAGCTTGCTTCTCTGCTAGCTGGAGCTGTTGCTCAAGGAATTGAGAAAAAAAAATTTCCATTTTTTTTTCTGTGTGGCCCTTCAGATACAGGGGCCGTCCGACATCCCACTTCTGACACCACCTGTGGCAGGACGGCCTGTAGCCGAGGTCAGGGAACAGTCCACACGTATAGTTTCAGGATAATGAAAACGTTTAGTGATTTTATTTCTCCACAGCATACATAACATGCGGGTACACTCTCCCTTTAAACAAAACAAATCCTGCTCCACATTGGGAGGACTGACTAACACACCAGGCCTATCTAGCAGGCTGGCTGGCTAAACCATAACCAAACCGTAAGTGTCTTTTAAGCAGTCAGGAAAAACAAATGAACAAGTCTCTTACTTTGGTTGCAGTAGTTAGCTTGATGTATCCGCCTGGCTAGCAGCACATATAGCCATGTGCTCTGGTCTAAGGCAGGCAGCTACTGCCAGTAACAACATCATCTTATACCTTGCTGCTTATCAGGTGTCAGCTTACATCCTGATTACCTAGCTTCCACCTGAGTTAACCCTTATGAGTGCTGGATGAAGCATTCAGACATATGTCTCCCAGGCATAACTGATAGGGGTTGACTTCACCCTGTCACAGTGAACCTGGGCTTTGTTGATTTCATCCAAAACATCAAAATTATTGGCAGAAATTATGCACTTGGCGGGGAGAATAGATTCAGATGATTCGTTAGAGTCATTCTCCGTAGCGAACTGGTGAGAGAGAGCGTCTGCTTTGATATTTTTGGTACCGGGAATATAAGAAATGGTATAGTTGAAACGAGAGAAAAATAGTGACCAACGAGCCTGACGAGATCCTAATCGTCGAGCCCCCTCAATATACAGTAAATTTTGTGATCGTGAGGATGGCAATAGGCTCCTTGGTGCCTTCGAGGAGATGCCTCCACTCCTGAAGAGCCAATTTAATGGCCAATAGCTCACGATTCCCGACATCATAATTTCTCTCGGCTGACGAGAACTTCCGAGAAAAAAACCACAGGGATGGAGCTTCTCCCGGGGAGAGGATCTCTGAGAGAGTACTGCACCGGCTCCCACATCAGAGGCGTCAACTTCTAACGTGAAGGGAAGCGAAGTATCAGGATGTTGTAGGATGGGTGCAGAGACGAAGGCCTTTTTGAGAAACTCGAAGGCGTCAATGGCTTCAGGAGACAAGTCGTAGGATCAGCACCCTTCTTAGTCAAGGCGGTGATGGGTAAGGCAATGGTAGAAAAATTACGGATGAACTTCCGGTAATAATTGGCAAAGCCAAGGAAGCGCTGCACGGCCTTGAGAGAATTCGGCAGCGGACAGTCGAGGACAGACTTCAATTTCTCTGGGTCCATAGAAACACCTTGGTTAGAGATAATATAGCCTAGGAAGGCTGTGGACGTCTGATGGAACAAACATTTCTCCATTTTTGCGTAGAGGCGATTAGCACGAAGCCTAGAGAGTACCAGTTTGGTATGGCGAATGTGCTCCTCTAAATCCTTAGAGAAAATGAGAATGTCATCCAAATATACGATAACAAATGTTCCCAACACGTCCCGGAAGATATCGTTCATGAACTCTTGGAAAACGGCAGGAGCATTGCATAGCCCGAAGGGCATCACTAAATACTCATAATGTCCAGATCGCGTATTAAACGCGGTTTTCCATTCATCCCCATCTCTTATACGGATGAGGTTATAGGCCCCTCTTAAATCAAGTTTGGAGAAGATAGAGGCTCCTTGTAGACGGTCGAATAGTTCAGAAATTAGGGGAAGAGGATATCGTTTTTTTACCGTAATTTTGTTGTCCGCGAAAGTCGATACAGGGTCTTAGGGATCCATCCTTCTTCTTCACGAAGAAGAAGCCTGCCCCAGCGGGGGAGGTGGAGTTGCGGATGAATCCTTTCTCCAAATTTTCTTGGATGTAAGACGTCATAGCCTCAGTTTCAGGAACGGATAAAGGATACGACTTCGACTTCGGGAGGATGGTTCCTGGAATTAAATCAATAGGACAATCGTAGGGACGATGGGGAGGCAGTACCTCAGCTTGTACTTTATTGAACACATCCAGGAACTCATGATACACCGTCGGCAGAATGGGCAGGTTTGAAGGGATGGTATCCAAACCAGCGAGCACAGCAGCAGGAGGAGTGGTAGACACTGCCTCGGATGAGGTAGGCCATTGGATAGGTAAGACGTCGGTCCAGTCAATGCACGGATTGTGGAGCTGTAGCCAAGGCAATCCTAGAATAACCTGGATAGTAGGAGAATGGAAGACATCAAAAACTATTACCTCCTTATGACCATCCGCAGTGGTCAATGTAAGTGGGATGGACTCCCAGATGATGAAGGCTGGCTGAAGCGGACATCCATCGATAGCTTCAAGACCAATGGGCGCTTTTCTCTTGACCAGAGGGATTTGATTCACAGAGGCGAAGGTGTGATCCAGGAAGTTACCGCCAGACCCGAAGTCAATGAAAGCTTTTACTTCTAATAGAAGGTCAGGGCCCGCCAGCGTTACAGGAAGCATGAGTTTCTTTGGGAGATCCTTAGAGAGAGAGGGGCAAGAAGAGATTGTATCCAGTAAAAGCCCCTCTACCTTTATTGGGTGTTCCCGTTCCCGTTTCCCGGCTTCAGGGGACAGTTCTGGAGCCGATGTTCTGGGGAACCACAATAGTAACAGAGTCCCTTCTGACGACGTCGCATTCTCTCCGAAGCCCATGGTTGTTGGCTACCGATCTGCATTGGCTCAGGAGCGTCCAATGCCAGGAAGGGCGAAGGAGAAGACCTATGGGAGACAGACGGGAGAGGAAGAGAACGGGTACAGTGTCGCTCGTGACGTCGTTCTTGGGTACGTTGATCCATACGTATGCTGAGTGTAATTAGTTGTTCCAGGGAGGACTGCCGGGCGTGAGCTGCGAGATCATCTTTTAAAGTATCAGAGAGACCGTGCCAATAAGCTGTGGCAAGTGCCTCGTCGTTCCATAGAGGGTGCGGAACTCTATTGCGTACTTAGCAGCAGACCATTGAGCCTGTGTGATATGAAACAGAGAAAAAGCGGCCGCCTCCCGGCGTACGGGAGTGTCAAACACTTGTTGAAATTCATGCCTAAATTTAGGATAGTCTTGGGTCTACTCAGGTTGTGCTCCCAGAGGGGAGAAGCCCAAGCGAGGGCGTCGCCAGTGAGTAAGGCATAAATGTAGGCCACCTTGGTACGGCCGGTAGGAAAAAGAGAGGGAGACATTTCAAATTGAACCTCGCATTGGTTTAGGAATCCACGGCAAGCGAGAGGGTCCCCATCATACCGGTTGGGAGGTGGTATACGTGGTCCTGAGTTACCTTAGGTCACTGAGACAGGAGGTGACGGGGCAGCTGGGGTTTCCTGGAGAGACAGATTAGCAAGTTGTTGCGAAACAGTGGTCAGTTGGCTACTGACAAATTGTAAATGTTCCAAGGAAACACCTTGACCCACCTCAGGGGGGTCTGCATTTATTGGGCTCTGCATAATGTAACGCCTGTATGACCGCAGACCTGGCCAGTCCCCAGTACTGAGGTTTGTAAGGTTATAACACGCACCCACAGCAGTGAGGGCGTACCCAGAGTGTGGTAATGCGTTGATTGATGCCCCCTCCGGTTACGACAGGTGGTGAGTCAAGCGAAATGTCCTGGGCCCTTCTTCGGCACCACCTGCAGATATATTTGCAAATCTGGCAATAGGTCCTCCATACGACCCAAAGCCACCTCCTTCCCAAGCTTCTCCCTTGGAGTCTTTTGGCATTCGGAGGCCACCGTACCTGGACTTTGGGGAGCTGACGTCACATCATCCCCCAGCCCTGAGAGTACGAGGAGAGATCGGGAGAGCCGTGCGCACGAAGGACAAGCAGCCATTTACAAAAACCAGAGCCAGGTTATAGCGCGCCTCAAGTCGCTCACTGCCTGAATCAGCGGGCAGCGTGTGAGTGTTCCCTTCCCCCCTGTGTTGTTTGTGATCTGCAGTAAAAAGTGAATAAGCTACAGTATTTGCATTTCTACAAGTGTTTCTTTATGCATGAAGTCACAATAAACACAAGAACAAGGGATTCCACACTGCAAGGACATGGAGAGAACGGCTGCAGGAGACCAGTGATATGTTTGGTTTTTCATCATTGCACAGTTTATTGTCACTATTTGCATTCATTTATTTGACCACTTGCGCCACAGACACCTACTTTTTTGCATCTTGTTCTATGCGGCTTGAATAACCGCAGGTATCTGGCAGCACCCGGTGTTTCCACCACTGTAATTCACTAATCCCATGTATTGGGACCTTTTGATACAAGGTTTGTTCACACATTGCAGGCACGTGATTCACAGTTTTGGTATATGGGTTTGCGCTTCATTTATCTTTATTCCAAGCTTCTCCCTAACTACCCTGGATTTTCCTGCACTGACTTCAAATTCTTCAGGGGAGAAAGACTCTGCTCCTACCTGAAAAGAATCCAACACACCCCCTGAAAACCTCAGCTGCTGCAGCGGCACTGACACCACCTTGTCTGGATAGTAGTGAATCCAACAAGCCTTCTCATCTACTCTCACTGGAGTCATCACCCTTCCGAGGAGACTCGTTACCTGCGATGCCCCCTCTATTATGCGTTCTCTTCCTAAAGCATCTAAATACAGTACGTGCCATCCACCTCTGCAAGACAAGCACTCGTGCTTGAAGAGGCATTACGCCCCCCAGTTACACCCACCTGTGTTAAAAGCCCAACATACTCATTGCCTATGCACGGCTGGCAGCCCTGAGTGCCCTCTGCTGCCTGTCAGACTTTGAAAGGGGGATGGATGCTGTGGCATCACCTTTGACAACGACAAGTCCATGTCCGGCAAATGAATTTATTTTTATTTATAAAAATGTTTTACCAGAAAGTAATATATTGAGTTACTTCTCGTTTTGTCCTGGGCACAGAGTTATAACAATACATGGTTACATTAAATGAACAGGGTTATACAGTCAATTCATAGACATTTAATGGACAGATAGAGTTGGAAAATTGGGTACAGGGGATAAAAGGGCTGGTGAGTTTCAGATTGAAATAGAGCAGCTTTAACATCACTAAACATCAGCGAACATCAGCAAATGGCTCACACCCTTTAGCTGCCCTTCCGCTGCACCAAAGGCTGTCCGCCTTTGGGGCGACGAAGATGTACACTGAAGGTGTTCAGATTGAATGCAGCTGTGGCTTCAAAGTCCTTTGACTTCCTGGCTCATTAACATTCCAGTGGGTGGAGTGAACGTTCCACATAGTACAAGCAAATGTTAACCCTTAGCATGTTGGTTCTGTACAGAGGGGAGCAGCTCTTGAGGAACCCCATCAGGCGTCCATCTTTGGGGGTGACGCAGATGTACACTGAAGGGGTTCAGATTGAAATCCCATCTCACATACTTTTAACTGCCTGCGCTCCCTCAAACCCTCGTCATATTTCCATCAAGCGATCCCACCGTACACCTTATACACTTCCCCAATAGTGTTCAAGTACATAAAAGCACTGAACTACTCTGGGGAGGCTTCTCGCCCTTTATGCTTGCTAAGACTATGAACGCCTCCAAACAGTTCCCAAAAGTCTTGGCTACCTGCTTCTTTTTTTTCTCCTCATCCTTACTCTCCCCTTCCTTAACCAACAAATCCTTATACCCTGGCAACAATGTTCATATTTCCACATACTGCCCATCCCAAATTTTATTAAAAAAATGTGTGGCCTGCAGTAAATGAAAACCCAGCGGACTCGCCACACACATACCCTATTTCCTCGATTCTAAGACGCACCTTTTTTCCAATTTTCACATGTCTGAAATCGGTGTGCGTCTTAGAATCGGTGTATTAAATTTTTTTTTTGAAAGTGTCCACAGTACTAACCCCCTCTTTTTACTTACCATGTTTCAGGAGAGGTCCCATGTCAACAGAGGATGTAGTGGGTGGCGGCAGCAGGAGAGGTCCCACATCTGCAGATGGTTAAAGATGGACAGTGAGCAGGAGTGTGGCGGCGGCAGGACAGGTCCCAAGTCTGAAGGTGAATGAAGATAATAAGACAGCGAGTGTGCGGTGACAGGAGATCATAATAGCAGGAGATCTGAGCAGGAGCAGAGCAGCATAGGGGAACAGCTGGGGATGGTCAACTTCTGGTGTTACAGTGTGCTCATTCCCAGATGTTCCCCTATGCCGTGTTCTGCTCCTGCTCGGCTCTCCTGCTATTATGATCTCCTGCCGCTGCCACCACCCACCCGCTGTCTTCTTATCTTCATTCACCTGCAGACTTGGGACCTGTCCCGCCGCAGTCCCGCCCGCTGTCCATCTTCAACCATCTGCAGACGTGGGACCTGTCCTGCCACCGCCGCCGCCCGCATCATCCTCCGCTGACGTGGGACCTCTCCTGAAACATGTTAAATGAGAAGTAATTTTCCTCGATTGTAAATGCCAAATCGATGGTGCGTCTTACAGTCGAAGGCGTCTTACAATCGAGGAAATATGGTATCACTTTCTTTAAAGCTACTATCCGACAACCGCCTTGTCCTTCGTAGCCTGCTCCGCTGACGTAATCTGCTCCCTTGTTATCCTCTTCCCCGGCCCTACACAACTGGCCTTGTTGACCAGCACTGCTGACTGAGAGCCACTGGAACACCCACTAATCTCGACATGGGTGGGACAGGTCAACCCTCAACCCTGCTTCCTCTGCATGGGAGCTGCTACTCCTACCTTATGACCTACCCCAAAATACACAACCCAGAGGGATCTGGAGATCCAGACCCAAGCTGCCCCAACCCCATGACCAATATGGGGGGGCACCACCCATGCCCTCACTACTGCCCCAATTACTGAGCTTAGCCAAAACCTTGCAGAGGGAATTTAACACCTCCCCTAACCCTACCCCCCTCCACCAGATCCTCCTTCCCAGACCTCCAGTACCTGAACCTAGTAGACTAGGCACCAGCCCAGCCATTGCTATCTCTGTCACTCCACTGACCTATCGTTGGGCCGCATGTCTTCCACCACCCTCGCAGACAACCCACTCTAATCTTTAGCCGCAGGCCTACGAACCTCTTCTGACCCTCACTGCTGCCGCAAACTCTCCTCCCTCTCTTCCAGGCCCCTGCTGCAGCTACACTGCTTCCCACCTCCTATTAGTTCACAGAGAGGGGGGAACCTCATCGAGGGTCTATCTCCACATCTGCCCCCTTCCCACAGACTTTCAGGCCTGTCTCCCGGGCTACCTCTCTCTGTGACCTGCCTCCTCCGGGTGCCTCCTCTACTGGACACATGCCCCTGACTTCCTGCAGCCTGCTTAGGCCTCTGCTCCCTTGGGGTCTGCTGGGACCCGTGCTTCCTTGGGACCTGCTGGAGACTCTGCTTCTTTGGAGATTGTTGGGTTCTGTACTACCTTGCGGGTTGCTGTGGGCTCTAAGCCCTGGGGGTCTGCTGGGGCCTGTGCTATGCCTCCCTTACTCTTCGTCTCTCGGGCTAGTCTTTTCCCTCCCACCTTTCCTGGAGCCGCACTCCTGGCTGCAGGGCTGCCATCTGGGTTGAGCCACTCCGAGGTACAGGACCTCTGCCGGGCCCGACACTCTCCCCCACTGCCAGTGCAGAGACCTCTGGGACTGTGCGCCCCACGCCACTCACCACTGGCCTGACTGGCCCCTCTTCCTCCTCAATCACACTGGCTTCCGAA
Organism: Ascaphus truei; assembly: GCF_040206685.1. Lineage (NCBI taxonomy): Eukaryota > Metazoa > Chordata > Amphibia > Anura > Ascaphidae > Ascaphus > Ascaphus truei. Next base: position 3,939,918 of record NC_134491.1, read on the forward strand.
GGAGGTATATAGCCTGGAAGGGATCCGATCATGCTTTGCAGCCCACCGGAGCTGTGCTACTCCACTCCTCTTCTGAGCTCCCGAAGTGGCCTCACATGGTCCTCAGTAGGGGGGACAGATGTCCAGGTGCTCTTCTCCATCTCTGCTCTTCCAGAACTCAATTTGGGGCCCATTCTGTAGGAATATAGATACTGCCAGGACTCTTTTTGGGAGGTGATTGGAGGATGGGAAAGGTAATGCACAAGCCACTGCCTCTTAAATAACTTATCCCTTCTCCTCCTCCCTAACACATCACTCCATGGCCCCTTGGACCAAAGGTCATGCTACCTTTCCCCCCATTGGTCTGGGTTTTCTTTACTGTATTAGGCCTTACCAGGTCTGCTGGGAGGCCATTCCACAAATCTGCCATCCTTTCCATACAAAGCCTGTTCCCCAAGCTGCCTCCTCCAGCGCCAGAGAATGACCCCGAGCTGCCTCTCCAGCGCCAGAGAATGACCCCGAGCTGCCACCCTCCAGCGCCAGAGAATGACCCCGAGCTGCCTCTCCAGCGCCAGAGAATGACCCGGAGCTGCCTCCAGCGCCAGAGAATGACTCCGAGCTGCCTCCTCCAGCGTCAGAGAATGACTCCGAGCTGCCTCCTCCAGCGCCAGAGAATGACTCCGAGCTGCCTCCTCCAGCGCCAGAGAATGACTCCGAGCTGCCTCCTCCAGCGCCAGAGAATGACCCCGAGCTGCCACCCTCCAGCGCCAGAGAATGACTCCGAGCTGCCACCCTCCAGCGCCAGAGAATGACCCCGAGCTGCCTCCTCCAGCGCCAGAGAATGACTCCGAGCTGCTTCCTCCAGCGCCAGATATGACCCCGAGCTGCAACCCTCCAGCGCCAGAGAATGACCCTGAGCTGCCTCCTCCAGCGCCAGAGAATGACCCCGAGCTGCCACCCTCCAGCACCAGAGAATGACTCTGAGCTGCCACCCTCCAGCGCCAGATAATGACCCCGAGCTGCCTCCTCCAGTGCCAGAGAATGACCGCGAGCTGCCACCCTCCAGCGCCAGAGAATGACCCCGAGCTGCCACCCTCCAGCGCCAGAGAATGACCCCGAGCTGCCTCCTCCAGAGCCAGAGAATGACCCCGAGCTGCCACCCTCCAGCGCCAGAGAATGACCCCGAGCTGCCACCCTCCAGCGCCAGAGAATGACCCTGAGCTGCCTCCTCCAGCGCCAGAGAATGACTCCGATCTGCCTCCTCCAGCGCCAGAGAATGACCCCGAGCTGCCTCCTCCAGCGCTAGAGAATGACCCCGAGCTGCCTCTCCAGCGCCAGAGAATGACCCCGAGCTGCCTCCTCCAGCGCCAGAGAATGACCCAGAGCTGCCTCCCTCCAGCGCCAGAGAATGACCCAGAGCTGCCTCTCCAGCGCCAGAGAATGACCCCAAGCTGCCTCTCCAGCGCCAGAGAATGACCCCGAGCTGCCTCCTCCAGCGCCAGAGAATGACCCCGAGCTGCCACCCTCCAGCGCCAGAGAATGACCCCGAGCTGCCTCCTCCAGCGCTAGAGAATGACTCCGAGCTGCCTCCTCCAGCGCCAGATAATGACCCCGAGCTGCCACCCTCCAGCGCCAGAGAATGACCCCGAGCTGCCACCCTCCAGCACCAGAGAATGACCCAGAGCTGCCTCCCTCCAGCGCCAGAGAATGACCCAGAGCTGCCTCTCCAGCGCCAGAGAATGACCCCAAGCTGCCTCTCCAGCGCCAGAGAATGACCCCGAGCTGCCTCCTCCAGCGCCAGAGAATGACCCCGAGCTGCCACCCTCCAGCGCCAGAGAATAACCCCGAGCTGCCTCCTCCAGCGCTAGAGAATGACTCCGAGCTGCCTCCTCCAGCGCCAGAGAATGACCCCGAGCTGCCTCCTCCAGTGCCAGAGAATGACCCCGAGCTGCCTCCTCCAGTGCCAGAGAATGACCCCGAGCTGCCACCTTCCAGCGCCAGAGAATGACCCCGTGCTGCCACCCTCCAGCGCCAGAGAATGACCCCGAGCTGCCACCCTCCAGCGCCAGAGAATGACCCCGAGCTGCCTCCTCCAGTGCCAGAGAATGACCCCGAGCTGCCTCCTCCAGCGCCAGAGAATGACCCCGAGCTGCCACCCTCCAGCACCAGAGAATGACCCCGAGCTGCCTCCTCCAGCGCCAGAGAATGACCCCGAGCTGCCTCCCTCCAGCGTCAGAGAATGACCCCGAGCTGCCTCCTCCAGCGCCAGAGAATGACCCCGAGCTGCCTCCCTCCAGCGCCAGAGAATGACCCCGAGCTGCCTCCTCCAGCGCCAGAGAATGACCCCGAGCTGCCTCCTCCAGCGCCAGAGAATGACCCCGAGCTGCCTCCTCTAGCACCAGAGAATGACCCCGAGCTGCCTCCCTCCAGCACCAGAGAATGACCCCGAGCTGCCTCCTCCAGCGCCAGAGAAGGACCCCGAGCTGCCTCCCTCCAGCGCCAGAGAATGACCCCGAGATGCCTCCTCCAGCGCCAGAGAATGACCCCGAGCTGCCACCCTCCAGCACCAGAGAATGACCCCGAGCTGCCTCCCTCCAGCGCCAGAGAATGACCCAGAGCTGCCTCTCCAGCGCCAGAGAATGACCCCAAGCTGCCTCTCCAGCGCCAGAGAATGACCCCGAGCTGCCTCCTCCAGCGCCAGAGAATGACCCCGAGCTGCCACCCTCCAGCGCCAGAGAATGACCCCGAGCTGCCTCCTCCAGCGCTAGAGAATGACTCCGAGCTGCCTCCTCCAGCGCCAGAGAATGACCCCGAGCTGCCACCCTCCAGCGCCAGAGAATGACCCCGAGCTGCCTCCTCCAGTGCCAGAGAATGACCCCGAGCTGCCACCTTCCAGCGCCAGAGAATGACCCCGTGCTGCCACCCTCCAGCGCCAGAGAATGACCCCGAGCTGCCACCCTCCAGCGCCAGAGAATGACCCCGAGCTGCCTCCTCCAGTGCCAGAGAATGACCCCGAGCTGCCTCCTCCAGCGCCAGAGAATGACCCCGAGCTGCCACCCTCCAGCACCAGAGAATGACCCCGAGCTGCCTCCTCCAGCGCCAGAGAATGACCCCGAGCTGCCTCCCTCCAGCGTCAGAGAATGACCCCGAGCTGCCTCCTCCAGCGCAAGAGAATGACCCCGAGCTGCCTCCCTCCAGCGCCAGAGAATGACCCCGAGCTGCCTCCTCCAGCGCCAGAGAATGACCCCGAGCTGCCTCCTCCAGCGCCAGAGAATGACCCCGAGCTGCCTCCTCCAGCACCAGAGAATGACCCCGAGCTGCCTCCCTCCAGCACCAGAGAATGACCCCGAGCTGCCTCCTCCAGCGCCAGAGAAGGACCCCGAGCTGCCTCCCTCCAGCGCCAGAGAATGACCCCGAGATGTCTCCTCCAGCGCCAGAGAATGACCCCGAGCTGCCTCCTCCAGCGCCAGAGAATGACCCCGAGCTGCCTCCTCCAGCGCCAGAGAATGACCCCGAGCTGCCTCCCTCCAGCGCCAGAGAATGACCCCGAGCTGCCTCCTCCAGCGCCAGAGAATGACCCCGAGCTGCCTCCTCCAGCGCCAGAGAATGACCCCAAGCTGCCTCCCTCCAGCACCAGAGAATGACCCCGAGCTACCACCCTCCAGCGCCAGAGAATGACCCTGAGCTGCCTCCTCCAGCGCCAGAGAATGACCCCGAGCTGCCTCCCTCCAGCGCCAGAGAATGACCCCGAGCTGCCTCCTCCAGCGCCAGAGAATGACCCCGAGCTGCCTCCCTCCAGCGCCAGAGAATGACCCTGAGCTGCCTCCTCCAGCGCCAGAGAATGACCCCGAGCTGCCTCCCTCCAGTGCCAGAGAATGACCCCGAGCTGCCTCCTCCAGCGCCAGAGAATGACCCCGAGCTGCCTCCTCCAGCGCCAGAGAATGACCCTGAGCTGCCTCCTCCAGCGCCAGAGAATGACCCTGAGCTGCCTCCTCCAGCACCAGAGAATGACCCCGAGCTGCCTCCTCCAGCGCCAGAGAATGACCCCAAGCTGCCACCCTCCAGCGCCAGAGAATGACCCGAGCTGCCACCCTCCAGCGCCAGAGAATGACCCCGAGCTGCCACCCTCCAGTGCCAGAGAATGACCCCGAGCTGCCACCCTCCAGCGCCAGAGAATGACCCCGAGCTGCCACCCTCCAGCGCCAGAGAATGACCCCGAGCTGCCTCCTCCAGCGCCAGAGAATGACCCCGAGCTGCCACCCTCCAGCGCCAGAGAATGACCCCGAGCTGCCTCCTCCAGTGCCAGAGAATGACCCCGAGCTGCCTCCTCCAGCGCCAGAGAATGACCCCGAGCTGCCACCCTCCAGCACCAGAGAATGACCCCGAGCTGCCTCCTCCAGCGCCAGAGAATGACCCCGAGCTGCCTCCCTCCAGCATCAGAGAATGACCCCGAGCTGCCTCCTCCAGCGCCAGAGAATGACCCCGAGCTGCCTCCCTCCAGCGCCAGAGAATGACCCTGAGCTGCCTCCTCCAGCGCCAGAGAATGACCCCGAGCTGCCTCCTCCAGCGCCAGAGAATGACCCCGAGCTGCCTCCTCCAGCACCAGAGAATGACCCCGAGCTGCCTCCCTCCAGCACCAGAGAATGACCCCGAGCTGCCTCCTCCAGCGCCAGAGAAGGACCCCGAGCTGCCTCCCTCCAGCGCCAGAGAATGACCCCGAGATGCCTCCTCCAGCGCCAGAGAATGACCCCGAGCTGCCTCCTCCAGCGCCAGAGAATGACCCCGAGCTGCCTCCTCCAGCGCCAGAGAATGACCCCGAGCTGCCTCCCTCCAGCGCCAGAGAATGACCCCGAGATGCCTCCTCCAGCGCCAGAGAATGACCCCGAGCTGCCTCCTCCAGCGCCAGAGAATGACCCCAAGCTGCCTCCCTCCAGCACCAGAGAATGACCCCGAGCTACCACCCTCCAGCGCCAGAGAATGACCCTGAGCTGCCTCCTCCAGCGCCAGAGAATGACCCCGAGCTGCCTCCCTCCAGCGCCAGAGAATGACCCCGAGCTGCCTCCTCCAGCGCCAGAGAATGACCCCGAGCTGCCTCCCTCCAGCGCCAGAGAATGACCCTGAGCTGCCTCCTCCAGCGCCAGAGAATGACCCCGAGCTGCCTCCCTCCAGTGCCAGAGAATGACCCCGAGCTGCCTCCTCCAGCGCCAGAGAATGACCCCGAGCTGCCTCCTCCAGCGCCAGAGAATGACCCTGAGCTGCCTCCTCCAGCGCCAGAGAATGACCCTGAGCTGCCTCCTCCAGCACCAGAGAATGACCCCGAGCTGCCTCCTCCAGCGCCAGAGAATGACCCCAAGCTGCCACCCTCCAGCGCCAGAGAATGACCCGAGCTGCCACCCTCCAGCGCCAGAGAATGACCCCGAGCTGCCACCCTCCAGTGCCAGAGAATGACCCCGAGCTGCCACCCTCCAGCACCAGAGAATGACCCCGAGCTGCCACCCTCCAGCGCCAGAGAATGACCCCGAGCTGCCTCCTCCAGCGCCAGAGAATGACCCCGAGCTGCCTCCCTCCAGCGCCAGAGAATGACCCCGAGCTGCCTCCCTCCAGCGCCAGAGAATGACCCCGAGCTGCCTCCTCCAGCGCCAGAGAATGACCCCGAGCTGCCTCCTCCAGCGCCAGAGAATGACCCCGAGCTGCCACCCTCCAGCGCCAGAGAATGACCCCGAGCTGCCTCCTCCAGCGCCAGAGAATGACCCCGAGCTGCCTCCTCCAGCGCCAGAGAATGACCCCGAGCTGCCTCCAGTGCCAGAGAATGACCCCGAGCTGCCTCCTCCAGCGCCAGAGAATGACCCCGAGCTGCCTCCAGCGCCAGAGAATGACCCCGAGCTGCCTCCAGCGCCAGAGAATGACCCCGAGCTGCCTCCAGCGCCAGGGAATGACCCCGAGCTGCCTCCAGCGCCAGAGAATGACCCCGAGCTGCCTCCTCCAGCACCAGAGAATGACCCCGAGCTGCCTCCTCCAGCGCCAGAGAATGACCCCGAGCTGCCTCCTCCAGTGCCAGAGAATGACTTCTTGTTCTAGCTCTTCTCTTTTTCTGAAATATCCTTCCTCCTGTACCTTGTTTAATCCCTGTATATATTTGAAAGTTTATATATAATACCCCCTCTCCCTTCTCTCCTCTATAAACTGCACAGATTAAGGTCCTGAAGTCTTTCCTGATAAATCTTGTGCTGTAGACTAGGGTGCACAAACTGGGGGGCGCGGGGCGCAGTGGTTGCAGAGGCCCCGCACCCTTCCCCAATGCATGTAAAGTAAATGCCGGGGGAGGTGCGAGGCCTCTAACTCACTTACCTGCTCAGTGCCGGGTCTTCAGCAACGTGCCCCCCCATGGCAACGCGCGTCAAATGACGCGGCGGGGTCATGTGATGTGACATGACATTTGATGCTGGGTCCTTGGAGAGGGGCAGCGCAACCACTGCGGCTGCCAGGCAGGGGGTGCAGCTCAGGAAGTTTGCGTACCCCTGCTGTAGACCATGCACCATTACAGTAGCCCTTCTTTGCACAAATCTCCAACTTATTTAAGTGCTTCTAGAGATCTGGTCTCCAGAACTGAACACAGAACTCTAGGTAATAATCTATAAAGTGGCATCAGCCCATAGCTATTACTGCTGCTAATATCTCTCCCTATACACCCTAACACCCCGCTGCTAATACCTCTCCCTATACACCCAAACATCCTGCTGCTAATACCTCTCCCTATACACCCTAACATCCTGCTGCTAATACCTCTCCCTCTGCACCCTAACATCCCGCTGCTAATACCTCTCCCTATACACCCTAACATCCCGCTGCTAATACCTCTCCCTATACACCCTAACATCCCGCTGCTAATACCTCTCCCTATACACCATAACATCCCGCTGCTAATACCTCTCCCTATACACCCTAACACCCTGCTGCTAATACCTCTCCCTATACACCCTAACATCCCGCTGCTAATACCTCTCCCTATACACCCTAACATCCCACTGCTAATACCTCTCCCTATACACCCTAACACCCCGCTGCTAATACCTCCCCCTATACACCCTAACACCCGCTGCTAATACCTCTCCCTATACACCCTAACACCCGCTGCTAATACCTCTCCCTATACACCATAACATCCCGCTGCTAATACCTCTCCCTATACACCCTAACACCCTGCTGCTAATACCTCTCCCTATACACCCTAACATCCCGCTGCTAATACCTCTCCCTATACACCCTAACATCCCGCTGCTAATACCTCTCCCTATACACCCTAACATCCCGCTGCTAATACCTCTCCCTATACACCCTAACACCCTGCTGCTAATACCTCTCCCTATACACCCTAACACCCTGCTGCTAATACCTCTCCCTATACACCCTAACATCCCGCTGCTAATACCTCTCCCTATACACCCTAACACCCTGCTGCTAATACCTCTCCCTATACACCCTAACATCCCGCTGCTAATACCTCTCCCTACTGTATACACCCTAACACCCTGCTGCTAATACCTCACCTATACACCCTAACATCCCACTGCTAATACCTCTCCCTATACACCCTAACATCCCGCTGCTAATACCTCTCCCTATACACCCTAACATCCTGCTGCTAATACCTCTCCCTATACACCCTAACATCCTGCTGCTAATACCTCTCCCTATACACCCTAACATCCCGCTGCTAATACCTCTCCCTATACACCCTAACACCCCGCTGCTAATACCTCTCCCTATACACCCTAACACCCTGCTGCTAATACCTCTCCCTATACACCCTAACATCCCACTGCTAATATCTCTCCCTATACACCATAACACCCCGCTGCTAATACCTCTCCCTATACACCCTAACATTCCGCTGCTAATACCTCTCCCTTTGCACCCTAACACCCTACTGCTAATACCTCTCCCTATACTCCCTAACATCCTGCTGCTAATATCTTTCCCTATACACCCTAACACCCCGCTGCTAATACCTCTCCCTATACACCCTAACATTCCGCTGCTAATACCTCTCCCTTTGCACCCTAACACCCTGCTGCTAATATCTTTCCCTATACACCCTAACATCCTGCTGCTAATACCTCTCCCTATACACCCTAACATCCCGCTGCTAATACCTCTCCCTATACACCCTAACATCCCGCTGCTAATACCTCTCCTTATACACCCTAACATCCCGCTGCTAATACCGCTCCTATACACCCTAACATCCCGCTGCTAATACCTCTCCCTATACACCCTAACACCCTGCTGCTAATACCTCTCACTATACACCCTAACATCCCGCTGCTAATACCTCTCCCTATACACCCTAACACCCTGCTGCTAATACCTCTCCCTATACACCCTAACATCCTGCTGCTAATACCTCTCCCTATACACCCTAAAATCCTACTGCTAATACCTCTCCCTATACACCCTAACATCCCGTTGCTAATACCTCTCCCTATACACCCTAACATCCCGCTGCTAATACATTTCCCTATACACCCTAACACCCCGCTGCTAATACCTCTCCCTATACACCCTAACATCCTGCTGCTAATACCTCTCCCTATACACCCTAACATCCCGCTGCTAATACCTCTCCCTATACACCCTAACATCCCGTTGCTAATACCTCTCCCTATACACCCTAACATCCCGCTGCTAATACCTCTCCCTATACACCCTAACATCCCGCTGCTAATACCTCTCCCTATACACCCTAACATCCCGCTGCTAATACCTCTCCCTATACACCCTAACACCATGCTGCTAATACCTCTCCCTATACACCCTAACATCCTGCTGCTAATACCTCTCCCTATACACCCTAACATCCCGCTGCTAATACATTTCCCTATACACCCTAATATACCACTGCTAATACCCTCTCTATACACCCTAACATCTCGCTGCTAATATCTCTCCCTAAACACCCTAAAATGCAGCTGTTAATACCTCTCCCTATACAGTTATACAAATGGGAAGGGAAGGGGGAAGGACACTCAAGCTACTGTCAGAGGAGAAATAGGGTGCTGGAGCTAATAACATGTGAACACAAAATCCTTATAAGCGAATACGGTAGAAAGATGGCCCCTATTTTAGCACTCCTAAAATGTAATGGTAAGGTAAATATAAAATCAAACTTTATTAGTGAAATATTAATAAAATAATAGTGGACAAACTCACAGAAATCACCTACATACATATACTACTCACTACTGCCAAACAGTATTTTTAGCGGGCAGCTATTAGATATATATAGCTGAGACAAGATATGTTGAAATCATGTCCCCATTTTTTCTAAACGCGATAAACGCCACTAGCTGAAGGCGTAATGTGAGATAGAGTGTAGGTGTGTAAATGTTAAAAACTCCTTATGTAGCAGGAGTGGTGTTAGGAGATAGAACACCAGTCTCAACCATGAGTAGAACCCCAATCAAACTGATAATTAATACCAGTGCAGTGCTCAAAAATAATGCACAATACGTTGACTTGACCTAAAAATAGTATGTACTAGCTGAGAGACCCGGCGTTGCCCGTGAGTTAAATTTCCCGCTAGGAGGGGGGGGGGGGGACAGTGGACAGGAGGGGGGGGGGACAGTGGACAGGAGGGGGGGACAGTGGACAGGAGGGGGAGGACAGTGGACAGGAGGGGGGGACAGTGGACAGGAGGGGGAGGACAGTGGACAGGAGGGGGGGGGGGACAGTGGACAGGAGGGGGGGGGACAGTGGACAGGAGAGGGGGGACAGTGGACAGGAGGGGGGACAGTAGACAGGAGGGGGGGCAGTGGACAGGAGGGGGGCGACAGTGGACAGGAGGGGGGGACAGTGGACAGGAGAGGGGGGACAGTGGACAGGAGGGGGGACAGTAGACAGGAGGGGGGGCAGTGGACAGGAGGGGGGGACAGTGGACAGGATGGGGGTGCAGTGGACAGGAGGGGGGGGACAGTGGACAGGAGGGGGGGGGACAGTGGACAGGAGGGGGGGGACAGTAGACAGGAGGGGGGGGGTTGCTTAAAATATTCCGGGTCCCTCTTCTCCACTCCCCCTGTATGTTTTTCCGCTCCCCCCTCCCTCTCCGCTCCCCCCCCCCCCCCCCGCATGCGCAGCTCCGGTCCCCACCCTACAGTGTCTGACACACACACAGTGTCCCCCACACACACACACAGTGACACACACACACAGTGACACACACACACACACACACACAGTGACACACACACAGATATGTCACCTCTCCTTCCGGGGCGCCGCCATCTTAGGCACTCGGCGCCGTGAGGCAGCTGCAGGCTGCCTGCCCACTGCCTGTCCCCCCGCCGGGGAGGGAGGTGAGTGAGCGCCGGGGAGGGAGGTGACTGAGCGCCGGGGAGGGAGGTGACTGAGCGCCGGGAGGGAGCGGGACATTGTATAATGTCAATGTAAGGTACATGTTGTAAGTTGGTGTGGCGGCCATTTTAGAAAGTTAATAAAGAGTGCGTAGGTGAAGGTACGTGCGGCCATTTGTGTAATAGAAATTAAAACTGCGCACGCCATTATTTTAATATATATTTATTGTAACATATGTGTTTTTAGTAAGGCATAAAGGTAAAGTGCAGGGCTACAGGGAGTGTTCATCGTGCGTGGTAGTGTCGTCGTGTGTGTGCGTTTGTCCGGCCATGTGCACAGGGGAGTAAGCATGAGTGTTAGCTACAGGGGAGTAAGCAGTGGTCAGTGTGAGTGTGTGGGTTGACAGTGAGTGTGTGTGTGTGTGTGTGTGTGTGTGTGTGTGTGTGTGTGTGTGTGTGTGTGTGTGTGTGTGTGTGTGTGTGTGTGTGTGTGTGTGTGTGTGTGTGTGTGGTGTGTGTACACAGGGGTGACAGCATGACTGTGAGTTGTGGGATGACAGTGACTATATGTGTGGGGTGACTGTGTGTGTGTGTGTGTTGTAAACTTACCAAGGACTCCGCAGGGGTTCTGTGGGCGTATGCTGTCAGTGCAAGTGTGTGAGAGTGAAGTAGGTGTGTGTCAGTGATGTCACTGTAACTTTTGGCCAATGAGAGTCGTGTGGGAGGTGTGTCACAGTGGGGCGTACCTCTTGGCCAATGAGAGTCGGGGTGGCCACGGACCAATCAGATTCACCGCAGCTAGTACCAACCTTTCGATTTTATATATTAAGATTGAATTGGGGGAGGATGTGACAGTCATATACTGCCTACGTTATGTATGCTGTATGCATGAACTCAAGCATGCAGGAGGTTAAACTCCTAGCTAGGCAAGCGGCTAGGGTGTTGCAGTTATTTGCTGATTGCAAGGGCTTTAAAAAGCAGTCAGCAGTCTGACAGAACTGAGTCTTACCCCAACCTGCAAGGACACCCGGTTGGAACAGTTCCCAGGCCTGCGGTACTCAGGGACTGTTGTTCGTTCCAAACCCACAGCCTGAGAGGATCACAGAGATAGACTTTGGGGGTTGTCACTTACAGAGGTAAAAGGGCTAAGTATTGGTAGAGAGCTTAGCTCTCAAACCTGTCGTTAAGGAACTGACAAGTATATTAGTTAGTGCTCCAGGGGGAGCTATGTATTTTGTTCTTGTTCCTGTTCTGTTTTGTCCCTTTTTGTTAATAAACTTGATAAGCGAACCCTTTGTTTCCTGCCTTAAAATAAGAGAAAAGACTGTGCAAAGTGACTGACTTTCACAATATGCATGTACAGTTAGGTCCGGAAATAATTGGACACTGATACAAGTTTTTGTTATTTCGGCTGTTTACCAAAGTATATTCAAGTTACAGTTAAATAATGAATATGAGCTTAAAGTCCAGTCTATCAACTTTAATTTGAGGGTGTTCACATCCAAATTAGAGGAAGGGTTTAGGAATTACATCTCTTTAATATGTAGCCCCCTCTTTTTCAAGGGACCAAAAGTAATTGGACAATTGAATCAAAAGCTGTTTCATGGACAGGTGTGGGCTATTCCTTCGTTATTTCATCAATAATTAAGCAGGTAAAAGGCCTGGAGTTGATTCCAGGTGTGGCATTCGCATTTGGAAGCTGTTGCTGTGAACCCACAACATGCGGTCAAAGGAGCTCTCAATGCAAGTGAAACAGGGCATCCTTAGGCTGCAAAAAAAAAAGAAAATCCATCAGAGAGATAGCAGGAACATTAGGAGTGGCCAAATCAACAGTTTGGTACATTCTGAGAACAAAAGAACGCACTGGTGAGCTCTGCATCACAAAAAGGCCTGGACGTCCACAGATGACAACAGTGGTGGGTGATCGTAGGATCCTTTCCATGGTAAAGAAAACCCCCTTCACAACATCCAGCCAAGTGAAGAACACTCTCCAGGAGGTAGGCATATCATTATCCAAGTCTACCATAAAGAGAAGACTTCACGAGAGCAACTACAGAGGGTTCACCACTAGGTGCAAACCATTCATAAGCCTCAAGAATAGAAAGGCCAGATTAGACTTTGTCAAACAATATCTAAACAAGCCAGCCCAGTTCTGGAACAGCATTCTTTGGACAGATCAAACTAAGATCAACCTGTACCAGAATGATGGGAAGAATAAAGTATGGAGAAGGCTTGGAACGTTCATGATCCGAAGCATACCACATTATCTGTAAAACACGATGGAGGCAGTGTGATGGCATGGGCATGCATGGCTTACAATGGCACTGGGTCACTATTGTTTATTGATGATGTGACAGAAGACAGAAGCAGCCGGATGAATTCTGAAGTGTATAGGGATATATTGTCTGCTCAGATTCAGCGAAGTTGATTGGACGGCGCTTCACTTTACAGATGGACAATGACCCAAAACATACTGTGAAAGCATCCCAGGAGTTTTTTAAGGCAAAGAAGTGGAATATTCTGCAATGGCCGAGTCAATCCCCTGATCTCAACCCGATCGAGCATGCATTTCACTTGCTGAAGACAAAACTTAAGGCAGAAAGACCCACGAACAAACAACTGAAGGCAGCTGTAGTAAAGGCCTGGCAAAGCATCACAAAGGAGGAAACCCAGCGTTTGGTGATGTCCATGCGTTCCAGATTTCAAGCAGTCATTGCCTGCAAAGGATTCTTGACAAAGTATTAAAAATGAACATTTTATTTATGATTGTGTTAATTTGTCCAATTACATTTGAGCCCCTGAAATAAGGGGACTGTGTATGAAAATGGTTGCAATTCCTAAACGTTTCATACGATATTTTTGTTCAACCCCTTGAATTAAAGCTGAAAGTCTGCACTTGTATTGCATCTCGGTTGTTTCTTTTCAAATCCATTGTGGTGGCGTACAGAGCCAAAATTATGAAAATGGTGTCAGTGTCCAATTATTTCCGGACCTAACTGTATATGTATGTGTATGAGGGGTGGGTTGCACTTACCTGCTGGCCCGGGGGATTCCTTGAAGAGCAGCCGTCCTCCTGCAGCATCGCAGTACTGCAGGAGGAGGGCGCTGGTCCAGGGGCTCTGCAGCATCGCAGTACTGCAGGAGGAGGGCGCTGGTCCAGGGGCTCTGCAGCATCGCAGTACTGCAGGAGGAGGGCGCAGGTCCAGGGGCTCTGCAGCATCGCAGTACTGCAGGAGGAGGGCGCTGGTCCAGGGGCTCTGCAGCATCGCAGTACTGCAGGAGGAGGGCGCAGGTCCAGGGGCTCTGCAGCATCGCAGTACTGCAGGAGGAGGGCGCTGGTCCAGGGGCTCTGCAGCATCGCAGTACTGCAGGAGGAGGGCGCAGGTCCAGGGGCTCGCAGCATCGCAGTACTGCAGGAGGAGGGCGCAGGTCCAGGGGCTCGCAGCATCGCAGTACTGCAGGAGGAGGGCGCTGGTCCAGGGGCTCTGCAGCATCGCAGTACTGCAGGAAGAGGGCCGCTCCAGAAAGACACGCTCCTCTCACTCACTCCAACACACACCTTGGGGTGAGGAGCGGTCCTGCGCTGGTCCAGGGGCTCTGCAGCTTCCTCCTCCAGTTGGGTGGTAGTTGGATCCTGGAGCCGACAGGAGGGGGGAGAGTATTGCAGGCGGTCAGGGAGCTGGGGAGCTGCAGCACCGGCCCACCGCACAAACCCACCCCCATCACCCGACTGGGCAAGCCACCCATGTGTGTGTGTGTGTGTGTCTGGGTCTGTATGTATATATATATATATATATATATGTGTATGCGTCTGTGTACCGATCATCTACGTAGAGCTTATCTCTTCCCCAGCACAAGGAAGCAGGCACTTGTGGCACAGAATGAGTTAAGTTGTGTGTCCTACAGTCAGGAGGTAAATATAGCAGATTATACCTGGGTTAATGAGGACCTCAGGCCTGCAGCGCTGTGCTGCTCCCAACCAATGGGGCTCAGGTCTCTGCAGGGCACTTTGTCAACTTGTTGTAAACATGTCCGTTAGTCGTAAACAGATCATTAGGTGGAGTTAGAGCCAGGCAATTAATGACAAATGTGCAGGGCCAGAAAGCAGCGGAGACATGTGAGGGGGGCCATATATCCTGGCACTAATCACAGTTATATGGCCCCTATACATTTCATAGCACCTAGGACAGCTCCAGACATACAGTAATGACACATATGTGCAGTATAATTAAAGTCCCCATACAGTTAGTAACAGGGTCACTGATGGTGTGAGTAACAACACATGGGAACATTGCAAACATCGAAGTCCAGATATAAATGAAATAAAAGCCCTTCTAACTGCCCTTTAAAGTAGGGGAAATGTGACGTACCGGGGGTACACAGGACCACTACTGGTTTTGTTACAAATGTACACTCCACTTTCTTTGTAAAGATGCAGGGTTGTCTCCTTCCTCCCCTTCCCAAATCTCATTAAAATCTTTGTACAATAGTGAGGGTTGCCACAATTTTGAACCACGGTACAGTCATTCTTCTTAAATTGCCGATTAAAAAAAATAATCCAAACTGGCGGAAGATTCTATGGATCCGCTTCCCATATTGCAATGGGAATCACAGTCTGTTGGGGTATTGGTCGTTCCCTGGCACCTCCGGCACTGGAGGGGTTAAACCTGTCATTCCATCCTGTACCTGTTGATGCGTCGCTAGAAATGAAATGGTTACGAGGGACCCTGCTCTCCCCGCCCCCCTCCCCCCCCCCCCACCACCGAGGAGACTTGAATCCTCTCCGTAATAAAGATGTTTTATGGTGGCAATAAGGCCACTGCGGGGTGTGTGGTTATCGTAGTGTAATCGAGCCCTGGGGGTATCGCTCACACTTGGCTGTGCTTCATAACACCCAGCGCGTCTGTTTTACTCGTGATAACGGCGCTCCGTAATATGGCTCCATGCCTAATAACTCTCT
Source organism: Ascaphus truei (assembly GCF_040206685.1). NCBI lineage: Eukaryota > Metazoa > Chordata > Amphibia > Anura > Ascaphidae > Ascaphus > Ascaphus truei. The sequence goes on from NC_134491.1 coordinate 3,955,206, forward strand.
CCTCATGCAGAACGCTTGTTGCCGACCCTTGAGCAAATTTTTGCTCGGCCGCGACACCGATCTCTCTGGAGGGAGCTGGCAGCTTGTGCTGCTTCCTCCTTAACCCTTCGCTGTCATACAGCTGAACGAAGCAATAACCTTTGACGTGCTGGGGTCCTGAGGAGCAGGTCCCTACAGCGCCAACGGTGTTAACCACATCGCTGCCAGAAGGGCGCTATACCTTTAACATACAAAAGCAGTGTGTTGTTTGCCACGCTGGTAGCGAAAGGGTTAAGGTTACAACTCAACATTCGGTATATTTCTCTTTCTTTTTAATCCCGATCTCCCGCCAGCTTTGCACCCCCATAAATCCTGTCCCCGTGCTACAGCAGCCATTCCCCCTGCACGGTTTGTTCTCGTACGTGCATGAAACGGCAAGAACCCCGGGGAACCCCTCCAGTACCTGAGATGTCGGGAGTGGGGGGGGGCTACAGAAAGTTGTAACGTCATCAGGATATAATATTGCTACTTTGTATTGATGACCTTGTGGTTATATATGTATCAAAGAAATGGCAAAATATTAAAAGACTTTGTTAACGGCAAAGGGGGGGGGGGTCCACGCAGGCCACGGGGTCCACGCAGGGGATACAGGGTTAGCTCAATGGTACCACTCGAGTCAGGCAAGGTAAGAAAGATATGATTTATTTGGGGGGGGGGGGGTGCTGTTTTATGCAGAGTTGGTCAGTGCCCGTGCTAAATACGGCGCATGCAACGTGCCTGGATGAACCCTACGCTGTGCTGACTTCAATGGTGTTTCTCTAACAAGATGTGGAACTGTAAGTGGGTAAATAGAAAAATGACTTTGCGACAAAGTGTCGGCAACACGGAAAAGAAACAATTAGCTGCGGAAGTTTAACTGGTGCGGTCATGAAAAGACTAAAATAAACACTGCCACGGATATAGAGACCTCCTATGGTGACATGCAGTAGAGCTGGTGCACGATCTTAAACCCACTTCAGAGGCTAGCAGCTTGTCCATAGAATCATTTCTGCCTCTTACTTATTGTTTTCTCACTGCAATAAAAAACAAACAGCAACAAAAACCAGTAGAAAGTAAAATAATTACAAAATATATTGGGTTAATAAATCAGAAAAGGGAAAGCGTGTCGGAACAGCCTCATAAAATCTTATGGCTAAATAATGCCCACAATCAGTGTTCTTTGTTTAACATTTTATGTGTATTGATAAATGAAGATGCATTTAAATAATTCAGACCAAACATTAGCTGTGAGCACGTCATTAATAAATAATGTTGCCAGGAGGAGGAGGAGGTGGGAGAAGAATACAGATAATATTAGCTTAAAGCAGCAGTTCATGGCTTCCCTTCCAACAACTGGCCTGCATTATAGCAAAGCAACACTGAGTATTACCAGCACTTCCAACTGATTACAGAGCCTCCTGCTCAACAGTATCAGCTCCCTGTGAAAATGAACGTGTTGCTGACACCCACTACATGCCCTAAACCTGCCCCAAACATGCACAAGGCACCACTAGCAGAGGAAGGCCACTGCTGTTGGGTAATAGGTAGGCTGAGTCCATAGAGAGAGAAGCCGCGCTCCTCTGCGCTGACGCTGAGGCTCGCCTGCTCGGTCAGGAGCGATTCCATGGACTAGCAGGCGAGCCAGCATGCGTGATAGGGGGGCAGTGGTGCGGCGGGGCAATGACGTCGCTGGGCCAATAGCCCGCGGAGCGCCGACGTCATGAAGCGACTTCGCGCTGATTGGGTGTTTTCAGCTGACAGCACACTGAGAAACAGGCTCTGCTGTCGGCTGAAAATCCCTGCACCTCAGCACGCCTGCGGACGCTCGCGGGAGCCTGCTCTAAAGACACCGTCATTGAGGATGCCAGGGCTCATCGCGGAGCGTCCGCGCGGGTCAGCGCGGCTTCCCCTGCTATGGACGCGGCTTTAGACGGCAGAGGCTGAGCAGTGAAGCATCCGTCATGTTTGTAATCAAAAACAGACTGTTACATTTAGCACTTTGCAGCTACAGTATCACAGGCTATGGTCTACTTCTTTTTGGTGCCTGAGGAACCAGAAGATCAAGTGACTAGGAACTTTCACTGGGATTTAAACCAAGTTCACCCACTTCAAATGCAGTATTCTTACCTCTAGGTCAGGGGTGCTCAACTCCAGTCCTCAAGACCCCCCAACAGATCAGGTTTTAAGGATATCCCTGCTTCAGCACAGGTGGCTCAATCAGTGGCTCAGTTGAAGACTGCACCACCTGTGCTGAAGCAGGGATATCCCTACAACCTGACCTGTTGGGGACTCTTGAGGAGTGGAGTTGAGCACCCCTGTTGTAGGTTACTCTTTCAGCCCATGGGGATACAGAAGATGAAACAGTGGCCTGCTTTGGAAGCACATTGTCACGTGAAGACCCAAAGTTGTAATTATGGTAGGGAAAGGAACCCTTCTGCAAGATGACACACTGACAGAATTACACTATCAACAAACAGGTAATGGGGACCAGGTGCCCATCCCTCAGCATCTCTCCCCAATATTCATACCTTTACATTACTGGCCTTACCAGTGCTGGATAAACAAGTATGATAAAGGCATGTGCTGCTGCTGCTTCCAGCAGGGAAAGGGTTAACTGTTTACGGATGCAAAGAACAACAAATAATAATCCTAAGTGCTAAACCTGCACATTCCCCCCTTCCCCCTCAAGAGTCGGAATTTAGGGCACATACAGTATGCTGTGGAATGGAATAGAGGGGGCAGGAGGTAAGGAGCTCCCACCCCCACCCTGTGGGAGTGTTCAGCTTTTGAAGTGTCCTCACCTGACAGAGGAAGAATATGCCTCAGCTGACAGGTGATACCTAGGGAGGTTTTGGGGGATGAAGAAAGGCGTCTAACAGCTGGCGAGGCAGGTACAGCAGGGTCCCAGCCGGATTACTCTGATGCCCACAACAGAGTATCAGAGTATGAATGATAAAGACTGTGCAAACATCAGAGCATCAGAGTAGCAATAATATGTGTGCCCACCTGTTCCTCAAAGAGGGCACCCTAAGGAGACACTACTCAACCCGATGAGATAAAAACAAGATACAAGTTCAAAAACAAAGGCTGGTATCTTCCCTGAGACTACTAATTTCAACATGGCAAACCCTCAACACTCAGACAGGGGAGAGAAGACAGACAAAAGGAAAGTGAAACCCCCCTAACCAAGGAGAAACTATGTACAACATAGCGATGGAAATTGCTAAACAAACCACAGAATTGGTCAAGAGCTGGACTCTCCAGGCCAACACAAGAGAGCACGCGGGCAGTAACCATGAACATGCTGGACTTCCAAGACAAAGTCAGAGTTTTGCCAGCCAGCGGGAAATGTTAAGAGATACAATATCAATGAAAACGCCTTCTAATCTTTCAAGACTTCTCCATGGATCTCGCAAAAGAAGGAGGGAATCTGCTCCCGTTTACTCAACCTACACCAACAGGGAAATCTGGGCATCTGTATCTCACCGACAGGGGAATCTGGGCGTCTATATCACAGACAGGGAAATCTGGACATCTGTATTTCACCGACAGGGAAATCTGGGCATCTGTATCTCACCGACAGGGGAATCTGGGCTTCTATATCTCACCGACAGGGAAATCTGGGCATCTGTATCTCACCGACAGGGGAATCTGGGCGTCTATATCACAGACAGGGAAATCTGGGCGCCTGTATCTCACCGACAGGGAAATCTGGGCTTCTGTGTCTCACCGACAGGGAAATCTGGGCGTCTGTATCTCACTGACAGGGAAATCTGAGTGTCTGTATCTCATCGACACGGAAATCTGGGCGTCTGTATCTCACTGACAGGGAAATCTGGGCTTCTGTATCTCACCGACAGGGAAATCTGGGCGTCTGTATCTCACTGACAGGGAAATCTGGGTGTCTGTATCTCACCGACCGGAAAATCTGGGCGTCTGTATCTCACCGACAGGGAAATCTGGGCTTCTGTATCTCACCGACAGGGAAATCTGGGCGTCTGTATCTCACTGACAGGGAAATCTGGGTGTCTGTATCTCATCGACACGGAAATCTGGGTGTCTGTATCTCACTGACAGGGAAATCTGGGCTTCTGTATCTCATCGACAGGGGAATCTGGGCGTCTGTATCTCACCGACAGGGAAATCTGGCCCTCTGTGTCTCACCGACAGGGAAATCTGGCCTTCTGTATCTCGCCGACAGGGAAATCTGGCTTTCTGTGTCTCACCGACAGGGAAATCTGGGCTTCTGTGTCTCACCGACAGGGAAATCTGGGCTTCTGTATCTCACCGACAGGGAAATCTGGCCTTCTGTGTCTCACCGACAGGGAAATCTGGCCCTCTGTATCTCACCGACAGGGAAATCTGGTCCTCTGTATCTCACCGACAGGGAAATCTGGCCCTCTGTATTTCACCGACAGGGAAATCTGGCCCTCTGTATTTCACCGACAGGGAAATCTGGGCTTCCGTGTCTCACCGACAGGGAAATCTGGGCTTCCGTGTCTCACCGACAGGGAAATCTGGGCATCTGTATCTCACCGACAAGGAAATGCAAATTAGGTTTAGTTTGGACATTGTCTTTGCCTATAATTAGCTTTATACACAAAACAACACAATATACCGGCGCCTAGATGAATGGAACCCATACAACACCTAAGGTGATCTCTGACCAAATGATAGTTCAGTCCTTAGTGTCCAAACAGTATCCAAATAGATCTTGATTGATGTTTCATGACATGTGGGAATAAACAAAAAGAAAACTCATAGTGCAACACTGACACAAAATAAATGGACAGAAACACTGACCACAAACAACACACAAACCAACATGAACCACAGAATAGCTAAGAAATTAACTGGTGCTATTTAATAATAAAAATATTGCACAGACAAAACCAATGTCTAAAAAGTAAAGAAGACAAGCTCTGGAGATCCTGTCCGGAGGGTATAAAATTGGAATCCTACCCCCGATAGGATGATAGTAAAACAGCGTAATCAGCAGCTCAATCTCTCCCTTCGTGCTAGATCCCGAGGAGGGGACTCCACAAGGTACTTTCAAGCCACGGAACACACAACACCCAATGAGAGCCCCCGCACGAAGGAGCAGGTAGCGGATTGGCCGAGATTTCGTGACGTCACTCACTGGCGCGAACGGGACCGGTATTTAGGTGCTGGGGGTTTTAGCAATAGCATACACCTTGATAAAGGGCACACGGCCCGAAACGCGTGGGTGTGGTGCTGTTGGAGTTGTCTGAGGGCTTTTTTTGTTTGATCCTATCATGAAATAAAAGGTTTTTCTTTTTTAACCTGTGAGCCTCCTCTTGCTTTTTTGTCAGTGCGCTGCCTGCTCTCTCTTCTTCCTTCTATAAGAGTAGGGGCCAACAATGTTCCAAAGTGGGGCCAGTCTCGGCCAATTAGAACAGGAGCAGGTAGCCAGGGAGCAACCCCTACTAGCTGTCTAGCCTCTCGATCATTGATGCGGAGGAGAATGTTCGCCGTCGGGTATTTCTTTGTGTCCCCATGGATACATTCGATATTCCATGGAGCTTCATAAGATAGTTGGTTGTTTGGAATTAGACCCTCCAGGATCAGGGATTTTCCAGATCCCGAGTCCACCAGGGCTTTCACTGTTATCCCCTCCAGAAATGCAGGGACCAACCACGGATCGTGGTCCCCTCGGAGAGAAGCCATGGCAGTGGTTCTGCCACATGAACAGTCCATCTCATCATCTCCTGAGTCCGTAAACTAGGTCGTCAGCGGAAGCTCTCGACGGGGTTCGGCGTTTGGACCTCTCCGCTGTGGGACGGGATCCTCCCTTCTGTTTGGTGATGGAATTCTCTCCACCGGATGGGTGACGGGAATCCAGGTTCTCAGGGAATACTGTGGGTGGCATCCTTCTTTGAGTGATCCAATGGCCTCGGATCCGGGACGGGCGCCTCTGCGGGCGTTTGTACCAGGACCCCTCCGAGATGGGAAAGGGTCTTCCGATCGGGTTGACTGGATCTCCCGAGCTGGTGGGTTGTAGACCCCTCGATTGTCTTCTCTTCTGCCTCTGGCATCACAGGAACCAGCTGGTGTTTGCATGGACCGATCCCAGCTATCCTGTTGGCTGTCGTCACCAAGGAAGTTTTCCATCAAGCGGACCACTGAATCCAGGGAAAATGCAACATGTCTTTTTACCCAGGAGCGGGAGGAGGGGGGCAGTATTTGGATGAACTGTTCGAGCACAAATTGTTCAAGGATCTCTGCCTTGCTATGCTTCTCCGGTTGGATCCACCTGGTACATAAGTCTACCAAGTGGTGGGCTATAACCCGGGGTCTGTCTCTGTTTGTGTATTTGACCGTCCGGAACCGCTGTCGGTAGGTCTCTGGGGTGAGGCCTAGGTGATCCAGAATAGCAGCCTTTAGTTGCTGATAGCCCATGGCCTCGTCTGCCGGAAAAGCCTGGTACGCTGCCTGAGCTTCTCCTATGAGGAATGGAGCCAGAGTCGTTATCCAGCAATCAACTGTCCAGCCATGGGCCGTGGCTACCCTTTCAAAAGTGAGGAGGAATGCCTCAGGTCTTCGGTTGGCTTCATGTTAGGCAGCATCACCGGTGGGTTATTTGGAATCTCCGGTCTGACTGGGGCTGGACCTGGAGCCAGCACTTGGAGGAGCTTTTCTGTTTGCAGGGCCTGGTTTTCTGCTTGCTGCTTAATCAGCCATTCTGTTTGCTGGGCCTGCCTCTCCTCTCGCTGGGCCTGTTTCTCATCTTGCTTGGCCTGGTTTTCTGCTTGCTGTTTAATCAGCCACTCTGTTTGCTGAGCCTGTTTCTCTGCTAGGTGGACCTGTTTCTCCAAGAACTGAGAAAAAAAAATTCTCCATTTTTTTTTAATGTGTGGCCCTTCTGATGCAGGGGCTGTCCTTTTATCCCACTTCTGACACCCCCTGTGGCAGGACGGCCTGTAGGTGAGGTCAGTCAATAGTCCACAAGTGGAGTTTAAGGTTTAAAGTAAATGTTAAGGGGTTTTATTTCTCCACAGTAGAACGTAACATTTGGGCACATGGTCCCTTTAAGTTTAAGGCAACACAAAATATAGCAGCAAAATAAATCCTGCTCCATATTGGGAGAACTTAGTAACACTGCAAGCCTATCTATCAGGCTGGCTGGGTAATCCATTACCAAACTGTAAGTATATATCAAACAGTCAGAAAAATAATGTGAACAGTTCTTACTGGGACTTTAGAGCTGTAGTTGTGAATCTGTCTGCATAGCAGCTTGTCTAGGATAGTTTCTGAGAGAGAGCCACCTGATTACCAGCAATGATTTGCTTATATGTCATGTTGGTTGTCAGGTGTGTTGGATCCCTTCTGATTACTCAACCCTTCCTCCTGGGTTAACCCTCTGAGTGCTGCATGAAGCACTCAGACCTGTCTCCCAGGCATAATTGTTAGTGGCTGACTTCACCCTGTCACACCCCCTAATATATCAGAGAGAGGAGGGGTGTCCCCCCTAATATATCAGAGAGAGGAGGGGTGTCCCCCTAATATATCAGAGAGAGGAAGGGTCCCCCCCTAATATATCAGAGAGAGGAGGGGTGTCCCCCTAATATATCAGAGAGAGGAGGGGTGTGTCCCCCTAATATATCAGAGAGAGGAGGGGTCCCCCCCTAATATATCAGAGAGAGGAGGGGTGTCGACCCCTAATATATCAGAGAGAGGAGGGGTCCCCCCCCTAATATATCAGAGAGAGGAGGCGTGTGTGTCCCTAATATATCAGAGAGAGGAGGCATGTGTGTCCCTAATATATCAGAGAGAGGAGGGGTGTGTGTCCCTAATATATCAGAGAGAGGAGGGGTGTGTGTGTCCCTAATATATCAGAGAGAGGAGGTGTGTGTCCCTAATATATCATAGAGAGGAGGGGTGTGTCCCCCTAATATATCAGAGAAAGGAGGGGTGTGTCCATAATATACCAGAGAGATGAGGGGTGTGTGTGTCCCTAATAGATCAGAGAGAGGAGGAGTGTGTCCCCCTAATATATCAGAGAGAGGAGGAGTGTGCCCCCCTAATATATATCAGAGAGGAGGGGTGTGTCCCCCTAATATATCAGAGAGAGGAGGGGTGTATCCCCCTAATATATCAGAGAGAGGAGGGGTGTGTCCCCCTAATATATCAGAGAGAGGAGGGGTGTGTCCCCCTAATATATCAGAGAGAGGAGGGGTGTGTCTCCCTAATATATCAGAGAGAGGAGGGGTGTGTCCCCCTAATATATCAGAGAGAGGAAGGGTGTGTATCCCTAATACATCAGAGACAGGAGGGGTGTATGTTCCTAATATATCAGAGAGAGGAGGCGTGTCCCCCCTAATATATCAGAGAGAGGAGGCGTGTCCCCCCTAATATATCAGAGAGGAGGCATGTCCCCCCCTAATATATCAGAGAGGAGGCGTGTCCCCCCTAATATATCAGAGAGAAGAGGGGTGTCCCCCCCTAATATATCAGAGAGAGGAGGGGTGTGTGCCCCATATATATCAGAGAGTGGAGGGGTGTGTGCTCCATATATATCAGAGAGAGGAGGGGTGTGTGTCACATATATATCAGAGAGAGGAGGGGTGTGTGTACCTAATATATCAGAGAGAGGAGGGGTGTGTGTCCCTAATATATCAGAGAGAGGAGGGGTGTCCCCCTAATATATCAGAGACAGGAGGGGTGTGTATTCCTAATATATCAGAGAGAGGAGGCGTGTCCCCCCCTAATATATCAGAGAGAGGAGGCGTGTCCCCCCCTAATATATCAGAGAGAGGAGGGTGTGTCCCTGTAAGAGACGTGTTCAGAGGTATGCAATGGAGACTGTTTTAAGGTGAAATTAAAATAAGGCTTTATTGCGCCTGTTGCTTTAAACACAGCAAACATGTAAATCAGCAAACAAAATCCGCTCCACTCTGGAGTATATATACACTTGTGATCCAGTTCTCTCTAACTGCATGGTTGGCCCAGCGATTCACCAGCCCAAATCATAGAGATATTCATATACTTAGATTGACATAGATAATAGTCTTAAAAGAAAATTCTTATCTGTTAGCTGGGTTGCTGTAGGGGAAGGCTTCTTTGTTCTCCTGGTGTCCACACCCGTCTGTGATAAGGCAATGTCAGGATCCAGGCATAGAAGTATTATCCCCTGTGTCTTGTTGTCAGCTTGCAGTCTCTTTTGGCAGGCTCAATACGTCTGTCTCCTTGTTCAGCCCAGTTGTGGACTAAGGAGTCTCACTTCCTGTCTCAGAGGCAGGCTTTTTCTAACCCTGCAATCAGCCAGGTGGTGTTAGTTAATTGCTTACCAGCAGTTAACCACCACACTGCTGGATTAGAGGCACATTTGTGAACAGGGATAAGTCCCCTGTTACAGTCCCTAATATATCAGAGAGAGGAGGGGTGTCCCCTCCTAATATATCAAAGAGATGAAGGGTGTGTCCCCCTAATATATCAGAGAGAGGAGGGGTGTCCCCCCCTAATATATCAGAAAGAGGAGGGTGTGTGTCCCTAATATATCAGAGAGAGGAGGGGTGTCCCCCCCTAATATATCAAAGAGATGAAGGGTGTGTCCCCCTAATATATCAGAGAGAGGGGTGTGTCCCCCTAATATATCAGAAAGAGGAGGGTGTGTGTCCCTAATATATCAGAGAGAGGAGGGGTGTGAGTACTTGGTGTCCTTGTAAAGGAAGGAATACTGAAGGTGTTAGCTTAGCTTTGTGGGTGAGAGTACGCACACATTCCTGTGAATAGCACAGTAACACATTTTCTTTATGTTCAGCATTATTTAAATATCACAGTTTATAAAAAAAAGAATAACAATCTCAGGAGAGAAATCTCTGCTGAGTGATAGGAAACGGAATTGTGCAGTACAGAAGGTTACATTTCAGACAGATACCCAGCATCATCACCCAGTGCCGCATGTTACATTCGAGAATGTTGGGATTTTACAGATACATAGGGGCCTATTCTCACAGCTCCGACAGGTGACAAAGTGCTTTGCTGTTCTGTAAGCCTTTCTCACATGTCCAATCCGTGCCTAAAGGCACTGTTAGAAGCGGTTTTACTCCGGCTCTGCCAATCCCATCTGTTTGCCAAAAATCCTCCAATTCGCATTTATTTATTTTTTTACAAAAACTGCTATTCACGTAGCACTGTTATGCAAACTGCTTCTAAAACCTCACATTTTTATAACACCACCCCAAGGCTGGCGAGATTGGTATTACAAATTCCATCCAGAGCCTGAAATATGAGCTTGGCTGAGAGAGGAAAACCCATAAGCCAGAACTGGGTATGGAGTTAGCACCAGCTCTGGTCATTCCCCTTCTAAAGCAAGTATGAACAAGGGAATGGGGGGATAGGGATACCCTCTCTCTGCTACTGGATAGGTGCCAAGCAGGGGAGGCGGTGCAGTGCTGGGACAGAACAATAGTAATGCAACCAGGAAAGAGGACCCAGACTAACTTGCACTCATATCCCCAGTAGGAAAATGACACGAAGATAAAAATATAGTTTTAATGGTATCAATATTGAAATAAAATTAAGGCTCCTAAATAACGGCGATGTAGGTAAATGCACCTATAGAAAACTGTGCCATAAAAGCCTGCTGAAACGGTAGGATCTTATATAATAATGTCCTTCCGCTCCATACAGATGAAACTGATTGACAGGTCTGTCTAGATAGTAGATCCTTTAACATATGAATATGTACTTGTAGTGTGTACACATCCTATGTGCAAGTCCCATACAATGGGATGAACTGATGGAAGTCCTCCTGTAGTAATTAAAGTAGTGCTACTGGCCGCTAGGTGGCGTCTGCTGATGGACTCATGTGAACCAATCGATGTTCAGTCTGCCCCCCGTCGGCACGTAATAATATCCAATATCCCTGTAGTATTACGGTGTGTCCCATGTGAGCGGGTTGCCTCTCCGCCCCGTGGCTATCTTTTCTACCAGGTAAGTATAGACATAGACTAATTTGCCTTGAGAAAACGCGTGTAACACGTGAAACGTACGTCGGCGTGAGCATATTTACCTTAGCAATACTGAATATATACTATACGGAAGTGGTCCGTAGCACCACTACTAAGGCATGGCCGGCAGAGCCTTTATTTTATTATTGATACCATTAAAACAATATTTTTATCTTCTTGTCATTTTCCTTCTGGGGATATGAGTGCAAGTTAGTCTGGGTCCTCTTCTTGGTTGTATCGCTTCTAAAGCAAGTACAATCCGGGCTGTTTGGGTGTTAAACTGTGCGGTTTGGCACGTTTTACAGAAGCGGTTTAGAAGATGCGATTTCAAACCGACAACAGTGACATCTTCTGGGCTACGAGAATAGGCCCCATATTATCCTACTGCAGCATATCAACCGTTATGAAATGGATCAGCTTTACGTGAGAATAAAAGATGCAGGAATGCTCTTCATCCCAGAGAGGTATCTGATCTTGGCTGATGCCTGCAGTCCCTGCTCTGCCATGAGGTAATGGTCCCTGTAATTGGATGAATGTCCACCCCCAAACAGAACGTATCTGCTCCATGATCCCCTTGTGTGAGATACAATTGAAGCTCTCCTATCAGCCTTTCCTTTATAGATCACAGTGTGCAGCCCCTAAATTACCTCTCGCCCTGGTGCTGTGATGAGCTGCAGAGGGATAAAGATGTGGGATGACTGGAGGGGGTTTAAACACTGAGAGGATGAGAACAAGAACGTGTGTGTGTGTGTGTGTGTGTGTGTGTGTGTGTGTGTGTGTGTGTGTGTGTGTGTGTGTGTGTGTGTGTGTGTGTCTGGTGTATCAGTGTGTTTGTGTGTCTGGTGTATCAGTGTGTTTGTGTGCCTGGTGTATCAGTGTGTGTGTGTCTGGTGTATGTGTGTGTGTCTGGTGTATCAGTGTGTTTGTGTCTCTGGTGTATCAGTGTGTGTGTGTGTCTGGTGTATCAGTGTGTGTTTCTGGTGTATCTGTGTGTGTGTGTGTCTGGTGTATCAGTGTGTGTGTGTCTGGTGTATCAGTGTGTTTGTGTGTCTGGTGTATCAGTGTGTTTGTGTGTGTGTGTCTGGTGTATCAGTGTGTATCTGTGCCTTTCTGCGTCCTGGGATTATGATGACCTTGGACATAAACATGTACAGTATAAATCAGTATAAATCAGCATAAAGTATTAACTGGTTATCTCCAAATATCCAACGTTTCTTTTCTTAATGAAAGTTATGGTTGCGTATGTTGCTATGTACCATCCAGGAGACAGACCCGCCAGGCAGAGGTCACAGTTCCGAGGTCAGGGCGAGACAGAGGCAGAATGGTATGGGTGAGGTAGTCCGGAAGCAGGCAAGGATCTAAAGCCACGCCCATAGTGTGACCGACCACGCAAGTGGTGCGCACAACAGGCCACACCTCTATGAGGCAGGTCATAGGCCATAGAGCTTGCGATGAAGCGCAACGGCGCGGCAGCGTTTTGAGCCGACAAACAATTTTGATTTTGTCGCGCGATGGCCGGGTCACAGGAGCGGTTCAGCCAATGATGGTAAACCAGCCTCGTGATGTCACAGCCACGACTCCGCCACCTTTCCATGTCGCTGTGGAAGTCAGTCCACAGATCACTTGGCCGCCAGACGCGCGCACGGCCACTATATCCGAGGTCTAAGACAGGCAAGACAAGGCTTCCAGCAGGAGACTTGGCAAGGAGTACCTTGCACAGGCAAGGAGGAGAGGGGAATGAAGGCCGTATAATGGAACAAGGCAGGTGAGAGCAATCGGCTCAGGAAGAGGCTAACTTCCTGCCTCGGTGGCCATGTTGGTAGAGGCAGGAAAAGTCAGAAGGCATCCATGTTGAAGATACTCATAAAGAAAAGGAGAATAAAATAATCATAATTGGCCCCCTAAAAAGAAATATGTCACCCAGTGTCTTCCAAAGAGTAAGACTGCCCCTGCAGCTAATCGTCTGTAGTGTGCATCTCACTGGATCTGCACTCCAAGCCTCGTTATCGAATGCATGTTCTGTGCATTCCTCCAGTGGTCATTTGGTCATATCACTGCTTGGCTCTCTAGTTGACTCTGGGCTGTCCCTTTCCAACGCATTTCGCCAAATAGATTGGTTCCATCAGTGATTCCCTTTCACATATATCAAGTAAACAGATATTGTAATGGTAAAAAATGACAGCTTATTTATGACACATGAGCAGAGAAGGGGACAGATTCCCCGATGAAGCCAATCTATTTGGCAAAATGCGTTGGAAAGGGACAGCCCAGAGTCAACTAGCGAGCCAAGCCATAAGCTGACCACATGAGCACTGGAGGAACGCACAGAGCATAGATTCGATAACGAGGTTTGAAGTACAAATCCAGTGAGATGCACATTACAGACGCTTAGCTGGAGGGAGTAGAGACAGCTGATACACAGCCAGAGAACATACTGTACAAGCAGAGAATGCTGCGAGGAGATAAGAGCTGCGGCTTGGTGGGTTTCAAAACAGCCACCCAACCGACCAGCCCAGTAGAACGGAGTGTCCACGGAGGGTTCTGTCGTCCTATTTGGTTCATCATTACTCTGCCTGAATTTCTAGTTTGTTTGTGAGTGAGACCTTTTTTATATACCAATATATTTTTGCATTGACATATTACACTATTGGTCTCCTTGTTTCTTCCTTTCTCTCCATTTTTTGGGTTTGAACTGTTATATGTTGTTTGTTTGTTAGGGGTATTTGTTTTATTTTGTGTGTCTGTATAATTATAGAGTAGCACATTCTTTGGGACTTTGTTTGGACTTTGTTCACCTGGAGAGAATTTCAGAGTGCTGCATCAATAGTGATTTGTGGATTTGCTGCTAATATATGGGTATATATTTTAGGTATGAATATATAATTAATATATTTCATTATATGCACTCGCAGGTATATTGTTTTAGTATAGATTGTTTGTAATATGGGCTTGTTGGCTATTTTGATATAGATCATTACGTGTTTGGTTATGTGATATACTGTAGTATTGATAGAGTAGCGCTACAAATACTTTATTTTTGTTTGTAGCACTCCGATGAGTGAGACTGTCCTCTAATGAGTGAGGGTACTCTCCCATGAGTGACACTGCAGTTGAATGAGTGAGGGTACCCTCCCATGAGTGAGACTGTCCTCTAATGAGTGAGGGTACCCTCCCATGAGTGAGACTGTCCTCTAATGAGTGAGGGTACCCTCCTATGAGTGAGACTGTCCTCTAATGAGTGAAGGTACCCTCCCATGAGTGAGATTGTCCTCTAATGAGTGAGGGTACCCTCCCACGAGTGAGACTGTCCTCTAATGAGTGAGGGTACCCTCCCATGAGTGAGACTGTCCACTAATGAGTGAGGGTACCCTCCCATGAGTGAGACTGCAGCTGAATGAGTGAGATTGTCCTCTAATGAGAGAGCCTGTCTTTCCTACATAATTCTGAATCATTATTTATCCAGTAAAAGTATTCACATTACACAAAGAACAAGATTAATACACCGAACAAAAATGTTTGCACTTTCAATATTGGATGAGCCCAGCACTGAGTGGGTTAAAGGGTGTCACATTGAATCAGTTTCTCCTTCTCTCACCGTGCACCCCACAACTGGAACAATCTAACTGAGACACTCACAGCCGCCACCAGGCTAAGTTCTTTCAAGACTTGAGCTCTCTCGCATTTTAATCTGGTCTGTAACTGTTGCATACGCCTATAACCTTTGGCGGAGTTCCCAGTACGCCCGGGCCTACCGCGGCTATAACATAGGCATATATATCTTTAACTGTTCATGCAATGTCTTTAAATAGAATGTATAATGCGTAATATGCCCAGGTAACTCTCAATATACAGTAGTACTTCCAGGTAAAACATTTTATAAATAAATTCCTGGCATACGGGCTTGGAGAAAGGGTCCGCCTAACTGCTATGTGCTGCTCTCTTTTAACAAAAGCAGAATGCTGGGAGTGATCAGAGGAACTGAGCAGATACAAACACTCTGACTAAACAAAGGGTGGTGGTATTCTGTGTGAGAATAAGTACCGGTACCCATTATAATAATAATAATAATCCTTCTATAGTTATATCCCGCTATATCGCCAGATACAAAAGCAGAGAGATGTCATTCTGGATGAGAATATATTTCTATAAAAGCTATCCCTCTGTAATTATACCCAGAAGCAAGATTACATTTAAAATGTTAAGATCATTTTAACTTACACATTTCTAAATTAACCCCAGGATTTAAACGCGCACAACAATAATATGTAGTATGAGGTTATTCTGATAAAGTCTGCAATCCCCCTCTCAATATAACAGGTTCTATTTAATCAGGAAAGAGAGAAAATTCTCAGGACTAGCACTGCTCTAATATAAATACACTGGTTTAAAGCAACGACAATAGTCATAGAAATGAATCCTGTGTTGGCAAGATCTTGGAAATGATGAAACCCGGATAGGGGATAATTAGCTGAGAGGACAATAATCTGCCATGGCAAACGGTCTGTGATTGAGGAGTAGTTGAGATCTCCCGGCAGCCCAGCAGAGGCAGTTACAGGGAGGTTTCCTCCACTTTGTACAATCTTTGATTACACAGGATAGGGAGGCGAGGAACTTGTAGGACAGCAGTGCAGGGTCCGGTATTGACTTCCCCCCAAGGGCGTCATCGAGCAAGATCACGGGGAAGGGCACATTTAAGATGGATGTTAGTGCAGGGGCCAGGAATGCAGCATTCTGGCTTCCTCATAGGTACAGGATCTAGAGGCGTACATGGTGCATTAGCGAACTCAATCACAGAGCCGGGCACCAAGTTAGCAATTTTAGTGGGGGAGAGAGAGTGCAGAAGGAATGGGATCAAGTGAGCAGGTTGGAGGAGAGGAGGTAGGAGACTTCTCCCTCCGTCACTGGAGAGAAGTATCCAGCATTACTTTGGGAGCAAGGAGAGGACATTCTGATGCAGATGGGGTCTAACATGATATGATTTAGTGCCGGGTTCCATCAATCGTATTTTTAAAATACATTGCTAAATCTTGGGCACTAAAGCAGTTGGAGGAGCTGGGGTGGGTAAAGAAGGGAATTAAAATTGGAGAAAATACTTTGAAGGCTGGAGTTCAGGGTGGATATAGACCGGGAAACATGTTTGTTTGGCATTGAAAAACAGATTACCAGTGCTCAACCAATAAGTACTTATTTAATTTCTGATGCAGAGAATCCAAGTGTTGTAATATTCTAAGGGCTTGGTTCCTCAGCCCTTCAAGGTTCAACCAGTTCCCCAGATGAAGCTTGATGAACGAGCGAAACTAGTAGGGTTCGTATGGTGGTATTAGACTTTTAGCCAGAGGACTGCAAGGAGTGAAGGCTGTTTTCTTTGCTGGCACATGGCCAGGGATGACGCGATAGATGTCAGACACCAAGACATCAGTATTGGGAGTAAGAACCCGGAAGTCACATAGTGATCATCGCGTGGGGAGCACTGCTATTGCGGGTGACGGCAGAGTCCCTGAGACGAGGAGCACACACCGGCAACCCCTGACGAGGGCAAAACACAGAGGGACAATAGGACATCACAACGGGACACTTACAAGAACGGTATATATATATATGCTGTGTGTCGCGGAATTGTTGTTGGTGAAGTATTGTCCCTACTACATTGCCTACCTACCCTTGTACTACTCTGAAGCTGCACTCCAATTTCCTTACTTGTAAGTAAGAACAAGGGGCTTTTGGCCCAATACATATATTTTCAATTATACTGAAAGATCTGTGTTTTTCTTCTTGTCGTTTGCATACATGTTTGTTTGGCAACTGATATGGCAGCATTATAGGAATAGAGAATTAATTTGTAGTGGAGGAAATGTAGAAGGTGTCCTATGGCCTATGCAAGTGGTTTCCAACCTTTTTTTGGTTAAGGAACCCTATGTGAAATTCTGAGGAACCACAACGCTCGCTAACAACGTGTCTGAGATCAGATGCATTGTAAATTCTTCAGTATTTGGTACAATTTTAAAATGATCTTTAAATTGCAGGGAACCCTTTCGGGATCCCGAGGAACCCAAGGGTTCCTTGAATGGTCCGTAAGGTCTTCTGAAGCTGGCAGGTATCTAATGGCATAACACTGCTAAATAAATAGGGGCCTTTATCTATTTGTTCCTCTCACACCAACATTTACATCAGAAAGATCTTCAGTATAAATACTAATTGTATTTCAATAGCGCTCTATATATAAAATTCCATTTGTATCACTTTTTTGTTAAGATTCAGCAAATGTACATCTGCGTCGCCCCAAAGCTGGGCACTTGATGGGGCTCCCCAAGAACTGCTCCCCTCTGCACAGGACCAGTGTGCTAAGGGTTAACATTTGCTTGCACTTTGTGGAACGTCAACCCCACCCATAGGAATGTTAATGAGCCATCAGGACAAAGAACTTTGAATTCGAAGCTGCATTCAATCTGAACCCCTTCAGTGTAAATCTGCGTTGCCCCAAAGGCGGACAGCCTTTGGCACAGCTGAAGGGCATTTAAAGGGTGTGAGCCGTTTGGTGATGTTAATGCTTCTCTATTTCAATCTGAAACTCACCAGCCCTATATCCCTGTACCCAATTTTCCAACTCTATCTGTCCATGAAATGTCTGTGAATTAACTGTATAACCTCTGTTCTGTTAATGTTAACCATGAAATGTTATAACTCTGTGCCTAGGACATACTTGAAACTGAGAGGTAACTCTCAATGTATTACTTCCTGGTAAAACATTTTTATAAATAAATAAGATCCCCCCTGCACCCCTCCACCCCCTCCCCCCCCCCCCGATTCTCTGTTCAGGCGCAGTCACTCTATTCAGTAACACCTTTGCATGTTCCCCTGGCAGTGAAGGGGTGTACAAGTGCAGGGCTTTATCAGGTGATGGAAGTGCAGAGATAATGTGTGTTTTTCAAGTGCCCCAGAAGATTATAAAGCTAAAGTGCTGAGTATTGATCACAGGCTGCCTTAATTGATGAGGAAATTCTTCTCATGCCTTAAGCAAGGAGACCCATGTTACATTGAAGCTCAAAAGCCTCCGCACATGGAGCAAGGTTATTAGTGAACACGGGGTAATTAGTGTGCGAGGAGATGGAAACTCCTTGGGTGCTCATTCCATCTCATTTCCTTTACTCTCCAGGGCATCATGCAGCAAACATACAGTCCGGATAGTGACAGGCGCCCACAGGACACCAGGAGAAAGTGCTTCTAGAAGGTCCCTAAAGTCTCTGCTGACCGAATAATTTGCACAAGTTTGTTTCATTAAAACGTTATAATTTGTTCTCCGCAGACTTAAAGCACCAATCCACGCCAGCCATTTTTTTAGTGATTTTTTTCCCTTTACCATAATATTGAAGCAGGAGGTCTCCAAAGCTAAACCCCATTGATTTCAGCTCTGGAAACCCCCTGCTTCGGGAGATATTTACCTCCATGGTGCCAGTAGCTGCTCTGCTCGACTTAGGCCTCGTCCAGGGTGGAAACAGGCGCGCTGGCGCTCCAGCGCTGTGCCCTGCTCGGCCGGGCGATTCCAGGCCGGCTAGGTGCGCGCTCGCCTGGGGGCGCGGCCACAACGTCACGGAGCTGGTTCTCCCTCATTGGGCGAACCAGCTCCGTGACGCGCTTGCGAGCAGCAAAATCGATTTTGCTTGCTCGGCAAATGGCTGAGCGCCGAGCAGGCGCGCCCGCCCGCTCACGCAGGCCACGTGCATTGTCACAACGTGTCCAGCGTGAGCGGGGCGCGCGCCCGCTCAGCACCACCCTGGACGAGGTATTATTGGCGGCTTTTCAAAGCTCCCGCGCCCTGTGGGTCAATAGGAAGCCTAGAAGTGATCAATGCGGCCTCCTATTGGCCCGCGAGATGTGCGCTACCAGCCCCCTGTCCGGAGCCAAATCCCATTCATTGCAGATCCGGGGCGCCCTGGTTCTGGAGGGGCGCCCTGGTTCTGGAGGGGCGCCCTGGTTCTGGAGGGGCGCCCTGGTTCTGGAGGGGCACCCTGGTTCTGGAGGGGACGCCCTGGTTCTGGAGGGGCGCCCTGGTTCTGGAGGGGCGCCCTGGTTCCGGAGGGACGCCCTGGTTCCGGAGGGGCGCCCTGGTTCCGGAGGGGCGCCCTGGTTCCGGAGGGGACGCCCTGGTTCTGGAGGGACGCCCTGGTGCTGGAGATGCGCCCTGGTTCTGGAGGGGCGCCCTGGTTCTGGAGATGCGCCCTGGTTCTGGAGATGCGCCCTGGTTCTGGAGGGACGCCTTGGTTCTGGAGGGGCACCCTGGTTCTGGAGGGGCGCCCTGGTTCTGGAGGGGCGCCCTGGTTCTGGAGGGACGCCCTGGTTCTGGAGGGGCGCCCTGATTCTGGAGATGCGCCCTGGTTCTGGAGGGGCGCCCTGGTTCTGGAGGGGCGCCCTAGTTCTGGAGGGGCGCCCTGTTTCTGGAGGGAAGCACTGGTTCTGGAGGGGCGCCCTGGTTCTGGAGGGGCGCCCTGGTTCTGGAGGGGCGCCCTAGTTCTGGAGGGGACGCCCTGGTTCTGGAGGGGCGCCCTGGTTCTGGAGATGCGCCCTGGTTCTGGAGATGCGCCCTGGTTCTGGAGATGCGCCCTGGTTCTGGAGATGCGCCCTGGTTCTGGAGGGATGCCCTGGTTCTGGAGGGACACCCTGGTTCTGGAGGGGCGCCCTGGTTCTGGAGGGGCACCCTGGTTCTGGAGGGACGCCCTGGTTCTGGAGGGACGCCCTGGTTCTGGAGGGGCGCCCTGGTTCTGGAGGGGCGCCCTGGTTCTGGAGGGACGCCCTGGTTCTGGAGGGACGCCCTGGTTCTGGAGGGATGCCCTGGTTATGGAGGGGCGCCCTGGTTCTGGAGGGATGCCCTGTTTCTGGAGGGGCGCCCTGGTTCTGGAGATGCGCCCTGGTTCTGGAGATGTGCCCTGGTTCTGGAGGGGCGCCCTGGTTCTGGAGGTGCGCCCTGGTTCAGGTGGGGCGCACTGGTTCTGGTGGGGCGCCCTGGTTCTGGAGATGCGCCCTGGTTCTGGTGGGGCGCCCTGGTTCTGGAGGGACGCCCTGGTTCTGGAGGGGAGCCCTGGTTCTGGAGGGGCGCCCTGGTTCTGGAGGGACACCCTGGTTCTGGAGGTGCGCCCTGGTTCTGGAGGGGCGCCCTGGTTCTGGAGGGGACGCCTGGTTCTGGAGGGGACGCCCTGGTTCTGGAGATGCGCCCTGGTTCTGGAGGGGCGCCCTGGTTCTGGAGATGCGCCCTGGTTCTGGAGGGACGCCCTGGTTCTGGAGGGACGCCCTGGTTCTGGAGGGGCGCCCTGGTTCTGGAGGGACGCCCTGGTGCTGGAGATGCGCCCTGGTTCTGGAGATGCGCCCTGGTTCTGGAGATGCACCCTGGTTCTGGTGGGGCGCCCTGGTTCTGGAGATGCGCCCTGGTTCTGGTGGGGCGCCCTGGTTCTGGAGATGCTTACCTCCGTAGGCTTCAGGCCTATGGCTTAAATAAAAACATTCTCACAGATAATTGCTGGATTTCTCCTTTAAGATGTTTGTGAGAGAAGTGCGATACACGCAGGGAGAAGTGCGATACACGCAGGGAGAAGTGCGATACACGCAGGGAGAAGTGGGATACACGCAGGGAGAAGTGCGATACACGCAGGGAGAAGTGCGATACACGCAGGGAGAAGTGCGATACACGCAGGGAGAAGTGCGATACACGCAGGGAGAAGTGGGATACACGCAGGGAGAAGTGCGATACACGCAGGGAGAAGTGGGATACACGCAGGGAGAAGTGCGATACACGCAGGGAGAAGTGCGATACACGCAGGGAGAAGTGCGATACACGCAGGGAGTAGTGCGATACACGCAGGGAGAAGTGCGATACACGCAGGGAGAAGTGCGATACACGCAGGGAGAAGTGCGATACACGCAGGGAGAAGTGCGATACACGCAGGGAGAAGTGCGACAGCACGCAGGGAGACGTGCGATACACGCAGGGAGAAGTGCGATACACGCAGGGAGAAGTGCGATACACGCAGGGAGAAGTGCGATACACGCAGGGAGAAGTGGGATACACGCAGGGAGAAGTGCGATACACGCAGGGAGAAGTGCGATACACGCAGGGAGAAGTGCGATACACGCAGGGAGAAGTGCGATACACGCAGGGAGAAGTGGGATACACGCAGGGAGAAGTGCGATACACGCAGGGAGAAGTGGGATACACGCAGGGAGAAGTGCGATACACGCAGGGAGAAGTGCGATACACGCAGGGAGAAGTGCGATACACGCAGGGAGTAGTGCGATACACGCAGGGAGAAGTGCGATACACGCAGGGAGAAGTGCGATACACGCAGGGAGAAGTGCGATACACGCAGGGAGAAGTGCGATACACGCAGGGAGAAGTGCGACAGCACGCAGGGAGACGTGCGATACACGCAGGGAGAAGTGCGATACACGCAGGGAGAAGTGCGATACACGCAGGGAGAAGTGCGACAGCACGCAGGGAGAAGTGCGATACACGCAGGGAGAAGTGCGATACACGCAGGGAGATGTGCGATACACGCAGGGAGAAGTGCGATACACGCAGGGAGAAGTGCGATACACGCAGGGAGACGTGCGACAGCACGCAGGGAGAAGTGCGATACACGCAGGGAGACGTGCGATACACGCAGGGAGAAGTGCGATACACGCAGGGAGAAGTGCGATACACGCAGGGAGAAGTGCGATACACGCAGGGAGAAGTGCGATACACGCAGGGAGAAGTGCGATACACGCAGGGAGAAGTGCGATACACGCAGGGAGAAGTGCGATACACGCAGGGAGAAGTGCGACAGCACGCAGGGAGAAGTGCGATACACGCAGGGAGACGTGCGACAGCACGCAGGGAGAAGTGCGATACACGCAGGGAGACGTGCGATACACGCAGGGAGACGTGCGATACACGCAGGGAGAAGTGCGATACACGCAGGGAGAAGTGCGATACACGCAGGGAGAAGTGCGATACACGCAGGGAGACGTGCGATACACGCAGGGAGAAGTGCGATACACGCAGGGAGAAGTGCGATACACGCAGGGAGAAGTGCGATACACGCAGGGAGAAGTGCGATACACGCAGGGAGAAGTGCGACAGCACGCAGGGAGAAGTGCGATACACGCAGGGAGAAGTGCGATACACGCAGGGAGATGTGCGATACACGCAGGGAGAAGTGCGATACACGCAGGGAGAAGTGCGACTGCACGCAGGGAGAAGTGCGATACACGCAGGGAGACGTGCGACAGCACGCAGGGAGAAGTGCGATACACGCAGGGAGACGTGCGATACACGCAGGGAGACGTGCGATACACGCAGGGAGAAGTGCGATACACGCAGGGAGAAGTGCGATACACGCAGGGAGAAGTGCGATACACGCAGGGAGACGTGCGATACACGCAGGGAGAAGTGCGATACACGCAGGGAGAAGTGCGATACACGCAGGGAGAAGTGCGACAGCACGCAGGGAGAAGTGCGATACACGCAGGGAGACGTGCGATACACGCAGGGAGACGTGCGATACACGCAGGGAGACGTGCGATACACGCAGGGAGACGTGCGATACACGCAGGGAGAAGTGCGATACACGCAGGGAGAAGTGCGATACACGCAGGGAGAAGTGCGATACACGCAGGGAGAAGTGCGATGCACGCAGGGAGAAGTGCGACAGCACGCAGGGAGAAGTGCGATACACGCAGGGAGACGTGCGATACACGCAGGGAGAAGTGCGATACACGCAGGGAGACGTGCGATACACGCAGGGAGAAGTGCGACAGCACGCAGGGAGAAGTGCGATACACGCAGGGAGAAGTGCGATACACGCAGGGAGAAGTGCGACACACGCAGGGAGAAGTGCGATACACGCAGGGAGAAGTGCGACAGCACGCAGGGAGAAGTGCGATACACGCAGGGAGAAGTGCGATATACGCAGGGAGAAGTGCGATACACGCAGGGAGACGTGCGATACACGCAGGGAGAAGTGCGACAGCACGCAGGGAGAAGTGCGATACCCGCAGGGAGAAGTGCGATACACGCAGGGAGAAGTGCGACACACGCAGGGAGAAGTGCGATACACGCAGGGAGAAGTGCGACAGCACGCAGGGAGAAGTGCGATACACGCAGGGAGAAGTGCGATACACGCAGGGAGAAGTGCGACACACGCAGGGAGAAGTGCGACAGCACGCAGGGAGAAGTGCGATACACGCAGGGAGAAGTGCGATACACGCAGGGAGAGGTGCGATACACGCAGGGAGAAGTGCGATACACGCAGGGAGAAGTGCGATACACGCAGGGAGAAGTGCGACAGCACGCAGGGAGAAGTGCGATACACGCAGGGAGAAGTGCGATACACGCAGGGAGAAGTGCGATACACGCAGGGAGAAGTGCGATACACGCAGGGAGAAGTGCGATACACGCAGGGAGAAGTGAGATACACGCAGGGAGAAGTGCGATACACGCAGGGAGAAGTGCGATACACGCAGGGAGAAGTGCGACAGCACGCAGGGAGAAGTGCGACAGCACGCAGGGAGAAGTGCGATACACGCAGGGAGAAGTGCGATACACGCAGGGAGAAGTGCGATACACGCAGGGAGAAGTGCGATACACGCAGGGAGAAGTGCGATACACGCAGGGAGAAGTGCGATACACGCAGGGAGAAGTGCGATACACGCAGGGAGAAGTGCGATACACGCAGGGAGAAGTGCGATACACGCAGGGAGAAGTGCGACAGCACGCAGGGAGACGTGCGATACACGCAGGGAGACGTGCGATACACGCAGGGAGAAGTGCGATACACGCAGGGAGAAGTGCGATACACGCAGGGAGACGTGCGATACACGCAGGGAGAAGTGCGATACACGCAGGGAGAAGTGCGATACACGCAGGGAGAAGTGCGACAGCACGCAGGGAGAAGTGCGACAGCACGCAGGGAGAAGTGCGATACACGCAGGGAGACGTGCGATACACGCAGGGAGAAGTGCGATACACGCAGGGAGAAGTGCGATACACGCAGGGAGACGTGCGATACACGCAGGGAGAAGTGCGATACACGCAGGGAGAAGTGCGATACACGCAGGGAGAAGTGCGACAGCACGCAGGGAGAAGTGCGACAGCACGCAGGGAGAAGTGCGACAGCACGCAGGGAGAAGTGCGATACACGCAGGGAGACGTGCGATACACGCAGAGAGAAGTGCGACAGCACGCAGGGAGAAGTGCGATACACGCAGGGAGAAGTGCGATACACGCAGGGAGAAGTGCGATACACGCAGGGAGAAGTGCGATACACGCAGGGAGAAGTGCGATACACGCAGGGAGAAGTGCGACAGCACGCAGGGAGAAGTGCGACAGCACGCAGGGAGAAGTGCGACAGCACGCAGGGAGAAGTGCGATACAC